>NC_134474.1:55182936-55235436 GCF_964194025.1 Convolutriloba macropyga | reverse complement strand
TTTGACAGCAAAGGTGTAGGAATTATTGTAGAGTAGATTCATATAGTGATTCACATCGACTTCACTCAATTCTTTGTTTTTGACATTCGATAGGAGGGATGATAACAGATAGTGGTAGTATGGACAAAAAATGACTGATAAAAATGTCGGAAAAAAGTATTTTGTTCAAGATTTGGTGAAGGCAGTGATTTCACTGTGAAAGTTGGGAGCGCAGGTTGAGAGATGAAAACCGTTTTTCTAGAAACACTTCCTAAGATGATCGAGTAACTCCACCAAAAACTGCAGTGTACGATCGAATCAAAGTAACGATCATAATAACCCACAAAGTCATTCTCCAGTTTTTTGCTGGTTCCATGGGCTTATTAAAAATAATAAAATGGAGACAAATTGAGAAGAATAGAAAAAACAAGCACAATTACTTGTTATTAAAACCATTTCAGTACTGGCCATTTTTTTTTCAGAATAAGATCTTAACGTTTTCTAGTGAGAGCAACAACACCTCATTTCTTGCGTTTTTACTGTCTTTTCGATTAGCTATACTGAACAAACCAAAAAATAAGAGCGAGGCTTTTGTTAAATGCTTACTAGCCAAGTTGCATTGAATATAAGGATATCAAAACAATTCGAACTGAAAATTCAAGAATAGTGACTGCTTTTCGAAGATTTGCAGAACCATTTACACTTAGCAGGCAAATTTCTCTAGAACTGGCTGAAGCTGAATTTGAAATGAGTGTCTTTACAATTTTGTCAATTGTTAAGGAGAGATTTATGTCAACAGCACTGTAGAACAGTTTTGGGTCACTACCTAACATCAGTGTTCCCTCGAATCTTTTTTGAGACAATTCGTTTCAAATGTCCAAATATGATTTTTTGATCATCCAATCCTGACAGTTAAGATTGGGTTTCGAAAACCGTTTGTCTTTCTTGAGTATACTTATGTTTGATATAGTCATTGTGAAGTGTATATATATCGAAGAGTTTTGCAGTTCTAATTCGAAAAATCATGATCTGGAATCTAATTGAGGATTATATTAACCCAGTCACCGGATAGTTTTATTGCATAGGTGGTTCAAGTTAACCCAAGCAAGTTTTTTTGTAACATTTTTAAATCATTGGCTGCGTCATCTCTTGTCTTATTAACTTCATGAAAGATAAGTGTTTTAGTTGATAACTGATCACAAACAGTTTGATCCAGAATTTTTCAGATTGCATTTGCAAAGTTTTTTGACTGAATTGACACCAATATTGAAAATATAGTCAGTAAAACATCAGAAAGCGTATATCCATTATTTATTCGTTTCATCATTAAATTCTAAGAGATATCCGTTTTACATACTACATGACCAGCGTCAAACCCAGTCCCGGACTGGTCACATGCATATGTACTTGACGAAATTTTTCTGACAATTTTGAAAGTATGGGAACAATTAGTGCAAATAATCTACACAAAATCTCACCAGATTTTGACGCATGGTCCTTTCCCTAAGAGAACAATCAGCACAGTCTACGAGATCTAATTGTGGAAAATTGTCAATTTTGTTTTCATTTTCATTAGAGAGAGAAAAGAGAGAGAGAAAGAGAGAGAGAGGGAGAGAGAGAGAGAGAGTGAGAGAGAGAGAGATAGTTAGAGAGAGAGAGAGAGGAGAGAGCGAGAGAGAGGGAGAGAGAGAGAGAGAGAGAGAGAGAGAGATTTTAGTCCCCTCTTATAGACCAAAAACAAAATGAAGCACAAAACTTATGCTAAACAAACAGAATCTTTGAAATATTTACACATAGTTCAAATGTCTGGCATGTTTAAAGCCAAAAAATGTTAAGACGAAAATCTCTTCAAGCTGGAAGGTGTTTATTTGCGTTTTGTTTATGTATATCTTCCCTATTTTTTTTATGTCTGATTTTGATTTGGGGTTCAAAACTGCATTGATAAGGACAGACTCAGGAAAATGTTTCGGAAAAGTCGACGTTGTAGAATTTGGATTTTGTGATTTTTTCTGTTATTTCTGTTGCAAGCATCCCAACATTTGTAAGATGATACATCGAAAACATTTTATTGTTCAGCAGCAAAACAAAATTTGTCCCAACTCTTAAAAATGCCGTAGCTTAATATAGTATGCGTCTTAAGACAAGATTCAAAATGACTTCCTCAAAACAAATCCACTTGAAACTAAGATTTTGTATTGTTAAAGTTTCTTAAGCATTGGATTAACTGCAATTAAAAAAAGTCGAAGTATACAAGCTAAGAAATAGAACGAAACAAGAATATAAAATGTAATTAATTTAAGTGTCTAATGCCACGGAATTGCGGGCTCCAGCGAAAAAAAAATTTGTTTTCATCTATTATTTCACTTACATGCCCCTTGCCGTCGTTTTAAAAAAGGTTTAAACCCTTAGGGTAGCTAAATATGATTTTGACAGATATGTTTTGTTTCTCACGCTATTACTAGTATTCTAGTGGACGTGACCCAATTCATCTATTGCTTTAAATCATTCTTAAATTTCAATGACTGAAAGGAAAGTTTGAAGTCGTTTGCATATATCCATGCCATTTTGTCAGTGGAAATTGCATTTTAGTTAGTTAGTAGAATTCAAAATAACAAAGCTCCATGCACGGAGCCCTGCGCAACGCCTCTGATAACTGTTAAATGTTATAAGAACCGCGATAGATTTACTACCAAAACGAGACTCAAACACTGAGATAAAACAATTATCTAATCCCGAGCTGTGAAGATTACAAAGCAACACATTTAAGAGGACTTCATCGAAAGCTTTCGCATTATTGAGACTAAGTGTATACAAGTATACAAAATGTTGACAACATAACAAGATATTCCAACAAATGGATGAGAGAACTCTTTTTAGATTGCATTGGCAATGATGATTGTCAGACATCCGGTTAAAAAGTTGCAGAAGGTTAAGTACTGTAGATAGGATAAAGAAGACTATAAATTAGTTTTGACATAAATTAGTGTTCATCGCTAAAAAGTATAAAACCAAGAGTTTGGTGAATTGATTGACAATAAGATCATCACTTGACAAGTCTTTGCTACCATCAATTATAGAGATAGAAAAATTTGTAGCATTAAACTGTGTAAATGATTGAAGCATCTGAAGAACCCATAGATACTTGGCTAGCCAAAAAAATGGAGCAACTTCTGTACTTCCATGGATTACTTTTCGATGACAACTGAAGTTTTGATAGCAGGATTTTCTTTGCAAAGTTGTCAATTTCTTTGACAGCGAAGGTGTTGGAATTATTGTAGACTAGATTCATATGGTGATTCACATCGACTTCACTCAATTCTTTGTTTTTGACATTCGATAGGAGGGATGGTAACAGATAGTGGTAGCATGGACAAAAAATGACTGATAAAAATGTCGGAAAAAATATTTCGTTCAAGATTTGGCGAAGGCAGTGAGTTCACTGTGAAAGTTGGGAGCGCAGGTTGAGAGAAGAAAACCATTTTTCTAGAAACACTTTCTAAGATGATTGGCTAACTCCACCAAAGACTGCTGTGTACGATCGAATCAAAGTAACGATCATAATAACCCACACAGCCATTCTCCAGTTTTTTGCTGCTTCCATTGGCTGGTTAAAAATAAGAAAATGGGGACAAATTGAAAAGAATAGTAAAAACAAGCTTCCAGCAAACAATTACTTGATATTCAAACCATGTCAGTACTGGCTGTGCCAGAGTCATCCAATAAACAAAGAAAGAAAATTTTATCAGGCAACGGGAAGCTGCATATTATTTGAAGCCTTAATAAACAAAATCATCTTGATATAGTCAACAGCCAATTTGCTAATTTTACATTGATTAAAGAATAGTAGGAAAAAAACTACAGATTTGGTTGTTATCCAAAGCGCGAAATAATCAAAAAATTACCGGATAGCTACAGCAATTTTTTTCAGAATTAGATCTTAACGTTTTCTAGTGAGAGCAACAACGCCTCTTTTCTTGCGTTTTTTCTGTCGTTTCGATTAGCTATACTGAACAAACCAAAAAATAAGAGCGAGGTTTTTGTTAATTGCTTACCAGCCAAGTTGCATTGAAAATAAGGATATCAAAACAATTCGAACTAAAAATTCAAGAATAGTGACTGCTTTTCGAAGATTTGCAGAACCATTTACACTTAGCAGGCAAATTTCTCGAGAATTGGCTGAAGCTGAATTTGAAAAGAGTGTCTTTGCAAATTTGTCAATTGTTAAGGAGAGATTTATGTCAACAGCACTGTAGAACAGTTTTGGGTCACGACCTAACATTAGTGTTCCCTCGAATCTTTTTTGAGACAATTTGTTTCAAATGTCCACATATGGCTTTTTGATCATCCAATCCTGACAGTTAAAATTGGGTTTCAAAAACCGTTTGTCTTTCTTGAGTATGTTTATGTTTGATATAGTCATACATTTGTCGAAGTGTGTTGCAGCTCTAATTCGAAAGGTCATGACCTGGAATCTAATTGAGGATTATGTTAACCCAGTCACCGGATAGTTTTTTTGCATAGGTGGTTCAAGTTAACCCAAACAAGGTTTTTGTAACATTTTTAAATCATTGGCTGCGTCATCTCTTGTCTTATTAACTTCATGAAAGATAAGTGTTTTAGTTGATATCTGATCACAAACAGTTTGATCCAGATTTTTTCCGATTGCATTTGCAAAGATTTTTGACTGAATTGACACCAGTATTGAAAATATAGTCAGTAAAACATCAGAAAACGTATATCCGTTATTTATTCATTTCATCATTAAACCTAAGAGATATTCGGTTTACATACTATATGACCAGCGTCAAACCCAGTTTTGGATGTGGACTGGTCACATGCATACGTGCTTGACGAAGTTTTTCTGACATTTTTGAAAGTATGAGAAAAATTAGTTCAAATAATCTACTCAAAATCTCACCAGATTTTGATACATGGTCCTTTCCCTAAGAGAACAATCAGCACAGTCTAAGAGATCTAATTTTGGAAAATTGTCAATTTTGTTTTCATTTTCATTAGAGAGAGAAAAGAGAGAGAGAGAGAGAGAGAGAGAGAGAGAGGGAGAGAGGGAGAGAGAGAGATTTTAGTCCCCCTCTTATAGACCAAAAACAAAATGAAGCAGAAAAATTATGCTAAACCAACAGAATCCTTGGAATCTTTACACATAGTTCAAATGCCTGGCATGTTTAAAAGCCAAAAAATGTTAAGACGAAAATCTCTTCAAGCTGGAAGATGTCTATTTGCGTTTTGTTTATGTATATCTTCCCTATTTTTGTTATGTCTGATAATGTTTTGGGGTTCAAAACTGCATTGATAAGGACAGACTCAGGAAGAAATTTTGGAAGAGTCGACGATGTAGATTTTGGGTTTTGTGACCTTTTCTGTTATTTCAGTTGCGAGCATCCCAACATATGTAAGATGATACATCGAAAACATTTTATTGTTCAGCAGCAAAACAAAATTTGTCCCAACTCTTAAAGATGCCGTAGCTTAATTTAGTATGCGTCTTAAGGCAAGATTCATAATGACTTCCTCAAAAAAAATCCACTTGAAATCAAGATTTTGTATTGTTAAAGTTTCTGAAGCATTCGATGAACTGCAATCCAAAAAGTCGAAGCATACAAAATAAGAAACAAAACGAAACAAGAATATAAAATGTAATCAATTTAATTGTCTAATGCCACGGAATTGCGGGCTCTAGCGAAAAAAATTTTGTTTTCATCTAATATTTCACTTACATGCTCCTTGCCCTCTTTTTAAAAAAAGATTTACACCCTTAGGGGAGCTAAATTTGCTTTTGACAGATATGTTTTTTTCTTACGCTATTACAAGTATTCTAGTTGACGTGACCCAATTCATCTATTGCATTAAATCATTCTTAAATTTCAATGACTGAAAGGAAAGTTTGAAGTCGTTAGCATATATCTATGCCATTTTGTCAGTGGAAATTGCACTTTAGTTATTTAATAGAATTCAAAATAACAACGCTCCTTGCACGGAGCCCTGCGCAACGCCTCTGATAACTGTTAAATGTTATGAGAATCGTTTATTTGCCAAATTACCTTGCGGTAGATTTACTACCAAAACGAGACTCAAACACTGAGATAAAACAATTATCAAATCCCAAGCTGTGAAGATTACAAAGCAACACATTTAAGAGGACTTCATCAAAAGCTTTGGCATTATTGAGACTAAGTGTATACAAGTATACAAAATGTTGACAACATAACAAGATATTCCAACAACTGGATGAGAGAACTGTCTTTAGACTGCATTGGCAATGATGATTGTCAGACATCCGGTTAGAAAGTTGCAGAAGGTTATGTACTGTAGATAGGATAAAGAAGACTATAAATTAGTTTTGGCATAAATTAGTGTTCATCGCTAAAAATTATAAAACCAAGAGTTTGGTGAATTGATTGACAATAAGATCATCACTTGACAAGTCTTTGCTACCATCAATTATAGAGATAGAAAATTTTGTAGCATTAAACTGTGTAAAAGATTGAAGCATCTGAAGAACCCATAGATACTTGGCTAGCCAAAAAAAATGGAGCAACTTCTGTACTTCCATGGATTACTTTTGATGACAACTGAAGTTTTGATAGCAGAAGTTTCTTTGCAAAATTGTCAATATTTTTGACACGTAGGAATTATTGTAGAGTAGATTCATATAGTGATTCACATCTATTTCACTCAACTCTTTGTTTTTGACATTTGATAGGAGAAATGATAACAGATAGTGGTAGCATAGACAAAAAATGACTGATAAAAATGTCGGAAAAAAGTATTTTGTCCAAAAAATGGTGAAGACAGTGAGTTCACTGTGGAAGTTGGGAGCGCAGACTGAGAGAAGAAAACCATTTTTCTAGAAACACTTTCTAAGATGATCGGCTAACTCCAACAAAAACTGCTGTGTACGATCGAATCAAAGTAACGATCTTAATAACCCACACAGCCATTCTCCAGTTTTTTGCTGGTTCCATTGGCTGTTTAAAAATAAGAAAATGGGGACAATTCGAAAAGAATAGTAAGAACAAGCTTCCAGCAAATAATTACTTGATATTAAAACCATGTCAGTACTGGCTGTGCCGGAGTCATCCAATGAACAAAGAAAGAAAATTTTATCAAGCAACGGGAAGCTGCAGATTATTTGAAGTCTTAATAAACGAAACGATCTTGATATAGTCAACAGCCAATTTGCTAATTTTACATTGATTAAAGAATATAGGAAAAAACTACAGATTTGGCTGTTATCCAGAGCGCGAAATAATCAAAAAAATTACCGAATAGCTACAGCAATTTTTTTCAGAATTAGATCTTAACGTTTTCTAGTGAGAGCAACAACACCTCTTTTCTTGCGTTTTTACTGTCTTTTCGATTAACTATACTGAACAAGACAAAAAATAAGCGCGAGGTTTTTGTTAAATGCTTACCAGCCAAGTTGCATTGAATATAGGCATATCAATACAATTCGAACTAAAAATTCAAGAATAGTTACTGTTTTTCGAAGATTTGCAGAACCATTTACACTTAGCAAGCAAATTTCTCTAGAACTGGCTGAAGCTTAATTTGAAATGACTGTCTTTGCGATTTTGTCAATTGTTAAGGAGAGATTTATGTCAACAGCCTTGTAGAACAAATTTGGGTCACGACCTAACTTCAGTGTTCCCTCGAATCTTTTTTGAGACAATTCGTTTCAAATGTCCAAATATGATTTTTTGATCATCCAATCCTGACAGTGGAGATTGGGTTACAAAAACCATTTGTCTTTCTTGATTATGTTTATGTTTGATATAGTCATACATTTGTCGAAGTGTGTTGCAGCTCTAATTCGAAAGGTCATGACCTGGAATCTAATTGAGGATTATGTAAACCCAGTCACCGGATAGTTTTTTTGCATAGGTGTTTCAAGTTAACCCAAGCAAGGTTTTTTGTAACATTTTTAAATCATTGGCTGCGTCATCTCTTGTCTTATTAACTTCATGAAAGATAAGTGTTTTAGTTGATATCTGATCACAAACAGTTTGGTCCAGATTTTTTCCGATTGCATTTGCAAAGATTTTTGACTGAATTGACACCAGTATTGAAAATATAGTCAGTAAAACATCAGAAAACGTATATCCGTTATTTATTCATTTCATCATTAAACCTAAGAGATATTCGTTTTACATACTATATGACCAGCGTCAAACCCAGTTTTGGATGTGGACTGGTCACATGCATATATACTTGACGAAATTTTTCTGACATTTTTGAAAGTATGGGAAAAATTAGTTCAAATAATCTACTCAAAATCTCACCAGATTTTGATACACGGTCCTTTCCCTAAGAGAACAATCAGCACAGTCTATGAGATCTAATTTTGGAAAATTGTCAATTTTGTTTTCATTTTCATTAGAGAGAGAAAAGAGAGAGAGAGAGAGAGGGAGAGAGGGAGAGAGAGAGATTTTAGTCCCCCTCTTATAGACCAAAAACAAAATGAAGCAGAAAAATTTTGCTAAACCAACAGAATCCTTGGAATCTTTACACATAGTTCAAGTGCCCGGCATGTTTAAAGGCCAAAAAATGTTCAGACGAAAATCTCTTCAAGCTGGAAGATGATTATTTGCGTTTTGTTTATGTATGTCTTCCCTATTGTTGTTATGTCTGATAATGTTTTTGGGTTCAAAACTGCATTGATAAGAACAGACTCAGGAAGAAGTTTCGGAAAAATCGACGATGTAGAATTTGGGTTTTGTGACTTTTTCTGTTATTTCAGTTGCGAGCATCCCAACATAGGTAAGATGATACATCGAAAACATTTTATTGTTCAGCAGCAAAACAAAATTTGTCCCAACTCTTAAAGATGCCGTAGCTTAATATAGTATGTGTCTTAAGGCAAGATTCATAATGACTTCCCCAAAAAAAATCCACTTGAAACCAAGACATTGTATTGTTAAAGTTTCTGAAGCAATGGATGAACTGCAATCCAAAAAGTCGAAGCATACAGAATAAGAAATAGAACGAAACAAGAATATAAAATGTAATTATTAATTTAAGTGTCTAATGCCACGGAATTGCGGGCTCTAGCGAAAAAAAAATTTTGTTTTCATCTAATATTTCACTTACATGCTCCTTGCCCTCTTTTTAAAAAAAAGTTTACACCCTTAGGGTAGCTAAATTTGCTTTTGACAGATATGTTTTTTTTTCTTGCGCTATTACAAGTATTCTAGTGGACGTGACCCAATTCATCTACTGCTTTAAATCATTCTTAAATTTCAATAACTGAAAGGAAAGTTTGAAGTTGTTTGCATATATCCATGCCATTTTGTCAGTGGAAATTGCACTTTAGTTATTTAATAGAATTCAAAATGACAACGCTCCTTGCACGGAGCCCTGCGCAACGCCTCTGATAACTGTTAAATTTTATGAGAATCGTTTATTTGCCAAATTACCTTGCGATAGATTTACTACCAAAATGAGACTCAAACACTGAGATAAAAACAATTATCAAATCCCAAGCTGTGAAGATTACAAAGCAACACATTTAAGTGGACTTCATCGAAACCTTTGGCATTATTGAGACTAAGTGTATACAAATATACAAAATGTTGACAACATAACAAGATATTCCAACAACTGGATGAGAGAACTCTTTTTAGACTGCATTGACAATGATGATTGTCAGACATCCGATTAGAAAGTTGCAGAAGGTTAAGAACTGAGATAAGATAAAGAAGACTATAAATTAGTTTTGGATCGATTTGAAGAATTTTTGAGGAAAAATATCAGAAGCAATGGCCCAAGCTCGCCTTGCGAAAGAATAGTAAATAAAGAATATTTGGAGGAAACAAAAAATGTAATTCACACAGGTGAATATAAAAGAAAACTGAGTCAGTTTTTTCTGGAAACTGTTCGTCGCTAAAAAGTATAAAGCCAAGAGTTTGTTGAATTGATTGACAATAAGACCATCACTTGACAATTCTTGCTACCATCAATTAAAGATAGAAAGTTTTGTAGCATTAAACTGTTGAATTGATTGAAGCGTCTGGAGAACCCAAAGATGCCTGGCTAGCTAAAAAAATTGAGCAAGTTTTGTACTTCCATGGATTACTTTCGATGACAACTGAAGTTTTGATAGCAGAAGTTTCTTTGCAAAATTGTTAATATCTTTGACAGCGGAGGTGTAGGAATTATTGTAGAGTAGATTCATATAGTGGTTCCCATGTACTTCACTCAATTCTTTCTATTTGACATTCGATAGGAGGGATGATAACAGATAGTGGTAGCATGGACAAAAAATGACTGATAAAAATGTCGGAAAAAAAGTATTTTGTTCAAGATTTGAAGAAGGCAGTGAGTTCACTGTGAAAGTTGGGAACGCAGGTTGAGAGAGGAAGACCATTTTCTAGAGACAAATTCTAGAATCGGCTAACTCCACCAAAAACTGCTGTGTATAATCGAATCAACGTAACGATCATAATAACCCACACAGCCATTCTAAAGTTTTTTGCTGGTTCCATGGGCTGATTAAAAAAAATAAAATGGAGACAACTGTCTCATTAACTGTCTAATGCCACGGAATTGCGGGCTCTAGCGAAAATAAAATTTTGTTGTCATCTAATCTTTCACTTACATGCTCCTTATCGTCATTTTGGAAAAGTATTTAAACCTTTAGGGTAGCTAAATATATTTTTGACAGATATGTTTTTTTTCTTACGCTATTACAAGTATTCTAGTGGACGTGAACCAATTCATCTATTGCTCTAAATCATTCTTAAGTTTCAATAACTGAAAAGGAAATCTTGAAGTCGTTTGCATATATCCATGCCATTGTGTCAGTGGAAAATGCACTTTAGTTATTTAATAGATTTCAAAAAAAAAAACTCCAAGCACGGAGCCCTGCGCAACGCCTCTGATAACTGTTAAATGTTATGAGAATCGTTTATTTGCCAAATTACATTGCGATAGATTTACTACCAAAATGAGACTCAAACACTGAGATAAAACAATTGTCAATTCCCAAGCTGTGAAGTTTACCGTGCAACGCATTGAACGGGATTTCATCGAAGGTTTTTGAAATAATTTCGATAAACTCTTTACAAATCGCCGCTTAATGAAATCAAAACATGTTCAAGACGTTCCAAGAACTGGAAGGCAGTACTCTTTTTATAATGCAATGGCAATGATGATTATCAGATATCCGATTAGACAGTTGCAGACGAAAAAGAACTGAAGATTTGATGAAGAAGATTCAAAATTAGTTTCAGGCAGAGTTGAATAATTTTTGAGGAAAAAATGTCAGAATTAATGTTCGAAGCTCGGCTGGCGACAGGAGTAGTACGATAAATAATGTTGGGAGGAATAAAATCAACTATTTCATTTAATGAAAAAATAAAAGTTTGAGTCCTTTGTTAAAAATTTGAGTTCCTCTGGAAATTGTTCACTGCAATAAATTTAAAGCAAGGAAATTGTTAAAATGATTGCGAATAAGACCATCAGTTATACAGAAGGAAAATTTTGTAGATATAAATAGATTTAATGGCGAAAGCGTCTGAAGAAAGCGTCTGAAGGACGCATAGCTATCCATCTAGCCCAAAAAAAAACAATTTTCAATCAAGTTCTAAAATTCCGTGTGTATTTTTCATGACAACTGACGTTTTGATGTTTCAGAAGCCGGAAATTTTCTGACTCAATTTCTCTGAACACTTCTAATTTTTTCACAGCAAATGGTGTACGAAAACCTGAAGAATAGAACTAGATGGTTCACATTTGGTTTCAACTAATTCTTTGTTTTGAAGTGTGATAGGAAGATTGATAACAGATGGCGGTAGATTGGACAGTGAAATGACAAAAGGGAAATGTCAGAAAAAATATTTTGTTCAAGACTTGGTGAAGTCAGTGTGTTCACTGTGAAGGTTGAGAGCCTAAGTTGAGAGAAGTAGACCATCTTCTGAGAAAATTGTTTTAAAAGCACATTCAAGGATGATCGGGAAACTCAAGCAAAAACAGCTCTTCGCGATCTTGTCAAAGTAATGACCATTGTGATCCACTATGAAATCTTCCAGAGTATTGCTGGTTCCATGGGGTGATTAAAAGTAATAGAATGGAGAGAACTTGAGATGAGTAAAAAAAACAAGGTTCCAGCGCAGAAGTACTTGATATTAAAACCATGTCAGTGCTCTTTGTGCTGGAGTCACTCAATAAGCAAAGAAAGAAATTTTTCTAGCGACAGAAAGTTTCAGATTTTTTGAAGTATTAATAAACAAAACCGTCTTGTTATAGTCAACAGCCAATTTGCAGATATTAGAATGAAAACAGAATTTTATGAACAAAACTACAGATTCAGCTGTTGTCCAGAGCAAAAAAATATCTAAAATCATACTGGATAGATACAGCATTCTTTTTAAGATTGAGACCTTAGCTTTTTTAGTGAGAGCAACAACACCTCAATTTTTGCCTATTTTTCTGTAGCGTCGTTTAACTTCATTGAACATACCAACAGAAATAAGAGGTCTGTTTTTGCAGGTCTCATCCAGCCAAGTTTTAATGAGTGCTAGTTCAAGATATTCCAACAACTGGAACACAAAACTCTTTTTAGAATGCAATGGCAATGATGATTATACAATTTTCCATTAGACAGATGCAGAAGGAAATGAACTGACGATAGCGTTTCTTAAATCATTGGTTTGGTCACTTATTGACTTATTTTCTTTATAAAGGATAATAGTTTTAAGTGATATCTGGCCACAAACATTTTGATCTAAAATTCTACCGATTGCATTTGCAATTTTTCAAAGTCTAAATTGACAATTTTATCAAGAATATAGTCAACCAAACATCAGAAGACGTATATTCGTTATTTATTCATTTCGTCATTATACCTTAAGAGATATCCCTTGTACATACTATAAGACCAGCGTCAACCACAGTTTTGGATGTGGACTGGTCATATGCAGATGTACTTTACGATTTTTTTCTGACTTTTTTAAACGTAACGGAAAAACTAGTGCGAATAGTTTACTCAAAATTCTACAGGATTTCAATGCATGGTCCCCTGAGTAAAATATCAGCACATTCTATGAGAGTTCATATTCATCAGAGAGAGAAAAAGTGAGAAAAAGTGAGTGAGTAAGTGAGTGAGTGAGTGAGTGGGTGAGTGAGTGGGAGGGAGGGAGGGAGGGAGGGAGAGAGAGGGAGAGAGAGAGAGATAGAGAGAGAGAGAGAGGAGAGAGAGAGAGAGAGAGAGAGAGAGAGAGAGAGAGAGAGAGAGAGAGAGAGAGAGAGAGAGAGAGAGCATTTAGTCCCCCTCTTACAGACCATAAACACAATGAAGTAGAGAATTTATGCTAAACCAACAGAATTCTTAGCTCAAATGCCTTATATGTATCAAAGCCAACAATTGTTTAGACATTTCAAGCTGGAAAACGTTTATTCGCGTTTTTGTTTAGATATATCCTCCCTATCTTTGTTCTGTCCGATATGGTTGTTGTGGGTTACAACTGAATTGACACGGACAAACTCAGTAAGAAGTGCCAGACAAGTAGACGATGTGGAAATTGGAATTCGTCGCCCTTTCCTGTTATTTCTGTTAGAAACATCCCAAGATATGTAAGATAAGATGACAAAAAACGTTTTACTGTTCGTGCATGTCAACAAAATTTGTCCAAGTTGTAAAATTTGTCCAAGATTTTGCTCAAATTTCTAGAGCGTTGGATGAACTGTAATGTAAACTGTCAAACCATGAAGGATAAGCAATAGAACGAAACCAGAATGCAAAGAGAATTTAACATTAACTGTCTCACGCCACAGAATTGAGAGCTTTAGCGAAAAGAAAAAATTTTTTGCCTAATCTAATTGTTCACATACATGTTCCTTTCATTTGCTGTCATTTCAGAAAAGGTTTTGAACAATTAGGGTAACGAAACTTGTGTTAGACAGATATAGTCTTTGTTTTTACGCCATTAACAGGATTCTAGTGGACGTGATGCAACTCATCAATTGTGCTAAATCATTCTTAATTTTCATTGACTGAAATAATAATTTGAAGACGTTTGCAAATATCCATGCCATTGTGTTAAAGAACATTGAAGTTTAGTCACTTAGTCAAATCCACATTAGCAAAATTCCAAAGACAGAGCCCAAATTATATTGCAATAGATTTACTACCAAAATGAGGCTCAAACTTTGAGATAACACAATTATCGATTTCTAAGCTGTGAAGTTTACCGGGCAACGACTTGAGGGGAATTTCATCAAAAAATGTGGCATTTTTGAGACAAACTGTATACAAATTGTCGCTAAATGAAAACAAAACATGTTCAAAACATTCTAACAACTCGAAGACAGAACAGAGTTGAACAAACTTTGAGAAAAAATTTTAAGGAGCAATGCCGCAGCTCCCTTGGTGACAGGAGTAGTACAAAAAATGATGTTGTGAGGAATGAGTAAAAGTAATTTACTCAGTTGAATACAATTAAACACTGAGTCAGTTTTCTCTGGAAATTGTTCATTGCAAAAAATGAAAAATCATGAGTTTGTTAAATTGATTGACAATAAGATCATCATTTGAAAATTCATAGTTACCATGAATTATAGAGATAGAATGTTTTGTAACTTAAAAGTCTTTGAATGATGAAAGCGTCTGAAGAAAGCGTCTGAAGAATGCGTCTGAGGAACGCATAGCTGGCCGGCTAGCCCAAAAAAAACTTTTTCGATCAAGTTCTGCAGTTCCAAGGGTTTTTCTATGACGAGTGACGTTTTGATGTTCTGGATGCCCAATGATTTTTGATGCAGTTTCTCTACGAATTAGACCTTAGGTTTTTAGTGAGAGCAATAACACCTCAATTTTTGCCTATTTTTCTGTAACGTGGATTAACTATATTGAAGATACCAAAAAATAAGAGGGCTGTTTTTGCAGGTCTCATCCAGCCAAATTTCAATGAGTGCTAGTTCAAGATATTCCCACAACTGGAATACACATCTGTTTTAAGACTGCATTGGCGATGATAATTATATGATATCCGATGGGACTGTTGCAGAAGAAAATGAACTGAAGATAAGATAAAGAAGACTAAAAGACATTTTTACGTAAAGTTGAAGAGTTTTTGAGGAGAAAATTTTAGAAGCAATGGCCGAAGCTCCTTTGGCTTGGCGAAAGTTGTAGTACAAAAAATGCGTTTTCGAGGAATTAAAAGAATAATTTACTCAGTTGAATCTAATTAAACACTGATTCAGGTTTCTCTGGAAATTCTTCATTGCAAAAAATGAAAAGCAATGTGTTTGTTAAAATAATTGACAAAAAGATCATCGCTTGACAATTCATAGTTACCATGAATTATAGAGATAGAATGTTTTGTAACTTAAAAGTCTTTGAATGATGAAAGCGTCTGAAGAAAGCGTCTGAAGAATGCGTCTGAGGAACGCATAGCTGGCCGGCTAGCCCAAAAAAAACTTTTTCGATCAAGTTCTGCAGTTCCAAGGGTTTTTCTATGACGACTGACGTTTTGATGTTCTGGATGCCCAATGATTTTTGATGCAGTTTCTCTACGAATTAGACCTTAGGTTTTTAGTGAGAGCAATAACACCTCAATTTTTGCCTATTTTTCTGTAACGTGGATTAACTATATTGAAGATACCAAAAAATAAGAGGGCTGTTTTTGCAGGTCTCATCCAGCCAAATTTCAATGAGTGCTAGTTCAAGATATTCCCACAACTGGAATACACATCTGTTTTAAGACTGCATTGGCGATGATAATTATATGATATCCGATGGGACTGTTGCAGAAGAAAATGAACTGAAGATAAGATAAAGAAGACTAAAAGACATTTTTACGTAAAGTTGAAGAGTTTTTGAGGAGAAAATTTTAGAAGCAATGGCCGAAGCTCCTTTGGCTTGGCGACAGTTGTAGTACAAAAAATGCGTTTTCGAGGAATTAAAAGAATAATTTACTCAGTTGAATCTAATTAAACACTGATTCAGGTTTCTCTGGAAATTCTTCATTGCAAAAAATGAAAAGCAATGTGTTTGTTAAAATAATTGACAAAAAGATCATCGCTTGACAATTCATAGTTACCATGAATTATAGAGATAGAATGTTTTGTAACTTAAAAGTCTTTGAATGATGAAAGCGTCTGAAGAAAGCGTCTGAAGAATGCGTCTGAGGAACGCATAGCTGGCCGGCTAGCCCAAAAAAACTTTTTTGATCAAGTTCTGTAGTTCCAAGGTTTTTTTCTATGACGACTGATGTTTTGATGTTCTGGATGCCTAATGATTTTTGATGCAGTTTCTCTACGAATTAGACCTTAGTTTTTTTAGTGAGAGCAATAACACCTCAATTTTTGCCTATTTTTCTGTAACGTGGATTAACTATATTGAAGATACCAAAAAATAAGAGGGCTGTTTTTGCAGGTCTCATCCAGCCAAATTTCAATGAGTGCTAGTTCAAGATATTCCCACAACTGGAATACAGATCTCTTTTAAGACTGCATTGGCGATGATGATTATATGATATCCGATGAGACTGTTGCAGAAGAAAATGAACTGAAGATAAGATAAAGAAGACTAAAAGACATTTTTACGTAAAGTTGAAGAGTTTTTGAGGAGAAAATTTTAGAAGCAATGGCCGAAGCTCCTTTGGCTTGGCGACAGTTGTAGTACAAAAAATGCGTTTTCGAGGAATAAAAAGAATAAATTACTCAGTTGAATCTAATTAAACACTGATTCAGGTTTCTCTGGAAATTTTTCATTGCAAAAAATGAAAAGCAATGTGTTTGTTAAAATAATTGACAAAAAGATCATCGCTTGAAAATTCATAGTTACCATGAATTATAGAGAATGTTTTGTAACTTAAAGTCTTTGAATGATGAAAGCGTCTGAAGAAAGACGATTGGCTTTCTTATTGTTTGATACTGTCATACATTTGTCGAGCTTGTTATGCAGCTCTAATTGGATAGGTCGGGGTTTGGAATCTAACTGAGGATTATCTTAACCAAGCCACCTGAAAACTTTGATGCATATGTTGTTCACGTTAACTCACAGAAGATTTTTGTTAACTTTCATAAATCATCGGCTTGGTCATGCATTGTCTTATATACTTTATTAAGGATAATTGTTTGAGCTGATAACTGGTAATAACGGTGTCCGGAATATTAGCTGACCTGAAAATTAGCCGAAAAAGTCAAAAGAAGGAAAATTAGAAGAACTAATTGAATGAGATAATTGCTGTAAGCAAACATAAGTGGGACGCGCAATTATCTAACTAGCTTACACATGAAATTAAAGCATTTGGCCATGTCTCGCGGGCCACGGCCATGCCTCAGCGGCCTATGGGACTTGATATGAATCTATCACGACCGAATTTGTTATTCTCACAATAACATTTGCGCGTTCTCAAATCTGATTGTTTAATATCTCCTTTTCGGCTAATAATCCATTCGGCTAATTTTCCTTTTGGCTAATATTCACGGCACCGGTAATAACATTTTGATCCAGTTTTTTCGATCACATTGGTAAAGTTTTTATTCGGAAAATTTTTGGTGCCATTTGAGCAACTGGTTAGGTGAGCAAGTGCTTGTGATCACTTTAATTTGTCCATGTTTTCCATTTATTTACTTGAGAACAAGAAAAATGGCTCCTGCCTGTTATTATTGTGATACCGACTCACGCAACAGACATTAAAACAAATCCTTAGAAGACTTTAAAGTCAGCGATTTGATTTCGTAAGCTGACGAAAGTCACTTTGTCAGTAGCGAACTATTTTTCCCCCAAAAACTTGATTGTAAGCGCTGTT
This sequence comes from Convolutriloba macropyga, assembly GCF_964194025.1. Taxonomy (NCBI): domain Eukaryota; kingdom Metazoa; phylum Xenacoelomorpha; order Acoela; family Convolutidae; genus Convolutriloba; species Convolutriloba macropyga. Next base: position 55,217,686 of record NC_134474.1, on the reverse strand, counting down.
GACTGGTGTTCTCGGACATTTTAGCTTAGAATATATAACTAAGATACACAAGTTCCGAGCCAGGGACACAAAAAACCTGCTTGAAAAAGAGCGCAGTAAAAAAGAAGCAGGAAAACAATAAGACCGGCAACAAAATGTGGTTCCGAGCCAGAGACTCAAATAACTGAACTTGATTCTCGTCTTGTTTTCTGCTTTTCTTCGTTGCTCGTGAAATTTTTGTTTGGTTTCTTATTTGTCTTGAATATACGTTGCATGTTCGATGAGTAGTTCAGGATAAACAAAAACATCTGAACTGAAGGATGCAGAGCACGATTTTGTTCAACAACTGGCTCGAGATATTTCGCAATGGCTAATAATTTATGTTTTCAAATTAACATTAAAAGCACGGGGAGATCGCAACGCTTGAAGAAGTTCCGGCCCACTAATACGCCAAGGAACTACAATATTATAAAGAATTGGACTGCTTTTGTGAGTTCTTGCAAATAGTCGATAATCAACTGCTTCCAATTGTAGGAAAATTTTGTTGTAAATGCATTGTTTATAATATCGTGGCACAGTATGATATAGCGAATTGCTAGTGCTAAGACCTTCAGATAACCAGTAGCGTTTTCACATTCAATGATTGAGTTACGATTTAAATTGAGTCCTGCTATGACGTAAAGGTTGTCATCAAGATTCTGATAGCACTCTTCATACAATGATGCAAGAAAATGAGGAAACTAGCATGAATATTTTTGATCTTGCTTAATAAACCATGAAAAGAACTCAATAACTGCTACACCCACTCCGACAAATTTTGCTCATAGGTCGAAAGAGGATCATATCTTAGATGACTGAATCAAATTTCAAACTTTATAAAATTAGAACAGACAAAAAATTCAAACATCGAAATTATGAGTTGAAATTATTTTTCTTTGAACTTGTTCTGAAAAATTTTTGCGTTAGGATTTCCATGTAAAAGCGAAAAAATATCTTTGAATAGGCCGGCTGGTGCTTTAACTATAATGGTGCTTTTCCATACATTTTTATCATATTATACAAATAAGTATAAAAAGTTTTCGTTTTATAGTAAAAATTGTGCGATATAATTAAATTTTTACTTGAGCTCTTCCTTCAACAAGGGTTGCCAAAATCATAGAACGCAACATATTTTTATTTATTTTGCCAGTTTTCAGAACACCCCCTTTGCTGACAAGCAGCTTGATGGTGTGAAGCGTTGAGTCTTTTTGAAAAAAGTCAAAAATTAAAGTTTTTGAGTACTTAAAATTTTTTTAGACTTCTTATGATGTCGCTAAATTTTTCATTTCTGAATTTTTTTAGGAACCCTTTTCTGACCATAGCGTGTTTTGTCGCTTTTTGCATATATTGTTCGTTAAAACTTTTTTCCGAAAAAGCCAGCTCACATGTCAGAGTAACACTTGAGTATCAGCTCCCGCCCCACGTGTTCGTGGCTCGCGTTTAACTGCAATTTTCGTTGCTTTATGTGCAAAGCCTCCACGGTGATCATATTTTAGTGCCGCTGCACTTGTCAATGATTCGCCAAATAAACGCTCTTGACGAACCGCAGCAGTTGCTAACGTGCTGCCCGAACGGTGAATCAATTTTGTGCAACTTGCAACGGTAAGGCCTATGTACAATGCATTTAAGTTTTTCTTGTGTTGCATTGGTTCAAAACTACGAAAAATTAGAATTACCGAGCTATCAGTAGGCTTACGGTAACATTTGTTTGAAGTTTAAGTTTCCTTGCACACACATAAATTCATGTGAAAAAAGCCAGTTTGCAGTTTGTATCTTCATTTTCTAATATAAACTGAAGTTTTTATGCAATGCGTTAACTATTTTTAATTTTTGAGCAAATATTTGTTGATTTTGAGGTACAAAAAACGTCGTCGATATAATCAGCAAAAAACATTTTCTCTAAATTGAGTTCTGTTTTCTGGTAATTTATTGCAGTTACTACAATTTTGTTGCGTTAGCTTAGTTTGGAGCAGGGATAAGGATAAAAGATATGAACGTTGTACAAATCGTTTGTAACCAAAGCAGTTTAACGGTTTACAGATGATTACGACACCCTCTGGTACAATTTGTTAAAAGACCTAAGAGAACAAACTATGGTCTTTTATTTTGTTATTTCAATAATTTTTCTCAAAATAGTTTTCTGAATCTTTTTAAACTGAGGACATCGGATGGTGGTTTTTTTGCAGCGTTAAAGTTGAGTAGATAGATGGGCTGAGAAGAAGAAATCGTCTATTAAAGTTAAATTGATTATCAAAAATTTAACTTGTTATAGACTCTATCTATTGAGTTCGATGAAGTGAGTTAAATAACAAAGAGTTTTGAAATTTTTTTTCAGGTAAAATTGTTTTTACAACAGTTTTTGTTTATTTTTTTACTCTAAAATATTTACTTTCAGTCCTATCTTTTGTTTTCCTCTATTTGTTGATGTTGACGAAATTTTGAATTGATATGTTCCAGAATAATGTTTGATTTTCAAATGTCGAATGGTTCGCATTTGGACTAATACTTCAAAGTCATTTCCCGCCGCCGATACTCATCGCGCATCTTTAGTCACAGTTTCACATTTTTTTGATTTAGATCACTTCTATTGTCATCAGTTTTTCGGCCCCACGCAACATGAATCTACAATCTCCCATTCATTATTAGGCACCGTACTACAACACACAGCGAATCGTTGTCGCAGAGGGGAATCTTTTTTGATGCTTCATATTTCTAGTGGTTAGCAAACGGCGTGTTTGGCCAACATAGATGAAATTACATCTAATACGTTTAACTTTATATACCACATACAATTGCGATTCCTATCAAAAGTTGATTTCAGGATGGGCCAGAAAGTTCCTAATTTTCTCGTTGTGAAAATGATTTGAATATCACACAGTTTTTTTTAGTTTTTTTTGCAAAAACTTATTTGATTGATGTTCCCCCTGTATTGAACAAAAAACATTTGTTTAAGCTCAATATTGTTGGGAAGTTTAATTGTTTTGAGGTATTATTTATTTTTTTTGGGGGGGGGCTTAAAGTATAATTTTTTCCATCGTGATTGTTTTATCCAGTGTCTCATTATTAATACTGGAAGACAACTCAATTGGATACTGATTCTCATTCCAGATCTACTGATATTTCTCAAGAGCTACATTAAAGGACTTCCAGTCACTGGTTGCAATGAAAATCCTATGTACCGTCCCCTGAATTCCTAAATTTTTAAATTTGCTAAGTTAATTTAACGAAAATCATAGTTACCAGAGTATACTAGTTCAAACAATTATTACAATTTTCAGTACCACGACAGAGATCTGTTAACTCACTCGTCGAATCAAATTTACTTCGCAGTTTCGATTATCACGAAAATATAATTATTTTCAGACTGATTTTGTTTACAAAAATTGGCTAAAATTGAGCCGTATATATACTTCTTATCCATGTTTGGTTATGATAGTTTAGTCCTATTTTTACCAAATGTTCCGAATCTTTATGTGAAAAATACCTTTTTGGGAAAAGTTTTCAGGTCATTCATGACTTTTATAACCTAGGCCCCTAATTTCGGTTTCTAATCCAATATTACGTGGGTGAGAATTTTGATGTTCAATCTATGATATAATCTTTATCAGAGTCAATATTTACCTATTCAACCGTTCTCATCAGTTTAAATTTCTTCACCATTATTATAGTTGTACAGTTTCAAATTTAGAATTTTTTTCTGTGTTGGGAATAATTCAAGGTCAGTATTAATTTGGTTCTTTTCGAAAAACGCTTAAGTTTAACTTTGCATTCCTACACTCCTTCTGCTGGGTCACCCAATAAGCAAAGAGAAAATTTTATCAGGCGACAGAAAGCTGCAGATTATTTGAAGTAATAAAAAACGAAACCATCTTGTTATAGTCAACAGCCAATTTGCTGATATTAGATGGAACACAGAATATTGGGAACAAAACTACAGGTTCAGATGTTGTCCAGAGCACGCAATATCCAAAAACATACTGGTTAGCTACAGCTTTTTTTTTCAGCAGCCGTCAGAAGTTGAATTTGAAATGAGTGCCTTTACAATTTTTTATCAATTGTTAAGGAATGTTTTAAGTCAACAGCACCGTAGAACAGTTTTAGATCACGAATTATGTTTTGTGTTCTTTCAATTCCTTTTTGAGATAGTTCATTCAAGATATCCAAATATGATTTTTCGATCATCCAAACCTGACAGTTAAGATTGGGTTTCAAAAGACGTTTGGTTTTCTTATTGTTTGATACTGGTTTTCTTATTGTTTTTTTTAAGCAAACATAAATGGGACGCGCAATTATCTAACTCGCTTACACATGAAATTAAAGCCTTTGGCCATGCCTCGCGGGCCACGGCCCTGCCTCAGCGGCCTATGGGACTTGATATGAATATATCACAACCGAACAAAATATCACGACCGAACTTGTTATTCTCACAATAAAATTTGCGCGTTCTCAAATCTGATTGGTTAATATCTTTTCGGCTAATAATCCATTCGGCTTATTTTCCTTTCGGCTAATATTCACGGCACCGGTAATAACATTTTGATCTAGTTTTTTCGACTACATTGGTAAAGTTTTTATTCGAAAAATTTTTGGTGCCATTTGAGCAACGGGTTAGGTGAGCAAGTGCTTGTGATCACTTTAATTTGTCCATGTTTTCCATTTATTTACTTGAGAACAAGAAAAATGGCTCCTGCCTGTTATTATTGTGATACCGACTCACGCAACAGACATTAAAACAAATCCTTAGAAGACTTTAAAGTGAGCGATTTGATTTCATAAGCTGACGAAAGTCACTTTGTCAGTAGCGAACTATTTTTCCCCCAAAAACTTGATTGTAAGCGCTGTTGACTGGTGTTCTCGGACATTTTAGCTTTGAATATATAACTAAGATACACAAGTTCCGAGCCAGGGACACAAAAAACCTGCTTGAAAAAGAGCGCAGTAAAAAAGAAGCAGGAAAACAATAAGACCGGCAACAAAACGTGGTTCCGAGCCAGAGACTCAATGAACTGAACTTGATTCTCGTCTTGTTTTCTGCTTTTCTTCGTTGCTCGTGAAATTTTTGTTTGGTTTCTTATTTGTCTTGAATATACGTTGCATGTTCGATGAGTAGTTCAGGATAAACAAAAACATCCGAACTGAAGGATGCAGAGCACGATTTTGTTCAACAACTGGCTCGAGATATTTCGCAATGGCTAATAATTTATGTTTTCAGTTTAACATTAACAGCACGGGGAGATCGCAACACTTGAAGAAGTTCCGGCCCACTAATACGCCAAGGAACTACAATATTATAAAGAATTGGACTGCTTTTGTGAGTTCTTGCAAATAGTCGATAATCAACTGCTTCCAATTGTAGGAAAATTTTGTTGTAAATGCATTGTTTATAATATCGTGGCACAGTATGATATAGCGAATCGCTAGTGCTAAGACCTTCAGATAACCAGTAGCGTTTTCACATTCAATGATTGAGTTACAATTCAAATTGAGTCCTGCTATGACGTAAAGGTTGTCATCAATATTCTGATAGCACTCTTCATACAATGATGCAAGAAAATGAGGAAACTAGCATGAATATTTTTGATCTTGCTTAATTAACCGTGAAAAGAACTCAATAACTGCTACACCCACTCCGACAAAGTTTTGCTCATAGGTCGAAAGAGGATCCTATCTTAGATGACTGAATCAAATTTCAAACTTTATAAATTTAGAACAGACAAAAAATTCAAACATCGAAATTATGAGTTGAAATTATTTTTCTTTGAACTTGTTCTGAAAAATTTTTGCGTTAGGATTTCCATGTAAAAGCGAAAAAAAATCTTTGAATAGGCCGGCTGGTGCTTTAACTATAATGGTGCTTTTCCATACATTTTTTTATCATATTATACAAATAAGTATAAAAAGTTTTCGTTTTATAGTAAAAATTGTGCGATATAATTAAATTTTTACTTGAGCTCTTCCTTCAACAAGGGTTGCCAAAATCATAGAACGCAATATATTTTAATTTATTTTGCCAGTTTTCAGAACACCCCCTTTGCTGACAAGCAGCTTGATGGTGTGAAGCGTTGAGTCTTTTTGAAAAAAGTCAAAAATTAAAGTTTTTGAGTACTTAAAATTTTTTTAGACTTCTTATGATGTCGCTAAATTTTTCATTTCTGAATTTTTTAGGAACACTTTTCTGACCATAGCGTGTTTTGTCGCTTTTTGCATATATTGTTCGTTAAAACGTTTTTCCGAAAAAGCCAGCTCACATGTCAGAGTAACACTTGAGTATCAGCTCCCGCCCCACGTGTTCGTGGCTCGTGTTTAACTGCAATTTTCGTTGCTTTATGTGCAAAGCCTCCACGGTGATCATATTTTAGTGTCACTGCACTTGTCAATGATTCGCCAAATAAACGCTCTTGACGAACCGCAGCAGTTGCTAACGTGCTGCCCGAACGGTGAATCAATTTTGTGCAACTTGCAACGGTAAGGCCTATGTACAATGCATTTAAGTTTTTCTTGTGTTGCATTGGTTCAAAACTTCGAAAAATTAGAATTACCGAGCTATCAGTAGGCTTACGGTAACATTTGTTTGAAGTTTAAGTTTCCTTGCACACACATAAATTCATGTGAAAAAAGCCAGTTTGCAGTTTGTATCTTCATTTTCTAATATAAACTGAAGTTTTTATGCAATGCGTTAACTATTTTTAATTTTTGAGCAAATATTTGTTGATTTTGAGGTGCAAAAAACGTCGTCGATATAATCAGCAAAAAACATTTTCTCTAAATTGAGTTCTGTTTTCTGGTAATTTGTTGCAGTTACTACAATTTTGTTGCGTTAGCTTAGTTTGGAGCAGGGCTAAGGATAAAAGATATGAACGTTGTACAAATCGTTTGTAACCAAAGCAGTTTAACGGTTTACAGATGATTACGACACCCTCTGGTACAATTTGTTAAAAGACCTAAGAGAACAAACTATGGTCTTTTATTTTGTTATTTCAATAATTTTTCTCAAAATAGTTTTCTGAATCTTTTTAAACTGAGGACATCGGATGGTGGTTTTTTTGCAGCGTTAAAGTTGAGTAGATAGATGGGCTGAGAAGAAGAAATCGTCTATTAAAGTTAAATTGATTATCAAAAATTTAACTTGTTATAGACTCTATCTATTGAGTTCGATGAAGTGAGTTAAATAACAAAGAGTTTTGAAATTTTTTTTTCAGGTGAAATTGTTTTTACAACAGTTTTTGTTTATTTTTTTACTCTAAAATATTTACTTTCAGTCCTATCTTTTGTTTTCCTCTATTTGTTGATGTTGACGAAATTTTGAATTGATATGTTCCAGAATAATGTTTGATTTCCAAATGTCGAATGGTTCGCATTTGGACTAATACTTCAAAGTCAATTCCCGCCGCCGATACTCATCGCGCATCTTTAGTCGCCGTTTCACATTTTTTTGATTTAGATCACTTCTATTGTCATCAGTTTTTCGGCCCCACGCAACATGAATCTACAATCTCCCATTCATTATTAGGCACCGTACTACAACACACAGCGAATCGTTGTCGCAGAGGGGAATCTTTTTTGATGCTTCATATTTCTAGTGGTTAGCAAACGGCGTGTTTGGCCAACATAGATGAAATTACATCTAATACGTTTAACTTTATATACCACATACAATTGCGATTCCTATCAAAAGTTGATTTCAGGATGGGCCAGAAAGTTCCTAATTTTCTCGTTGTGAGAATGATTTGAATATCACACAGTTTTTTTTAGTTTTTTTTTTGCAAAAACTTATTTGATTGATGTTCCCACTGTATTGAACAAAAAACATTTATTTAAGCTCAATATTGTTGGGAAGTTTAATTGTTTTGAGGTATTATTTATTTTTTTTGGGGGGGGGGCTTAAAGTATAATTTTTTCCATCGTGATTGTTTTATCCAGTGTCTCATAATTAATACTGGAAGACAACTCAATTGGATACTGATTCTCATTCCAGATCTACTGATATTTCTCAAGAGCTACATTAAAGGACTTCCAGTCACTGGTTGCAATGAAAATCCTATGTACCGTCCCCTGAATTCCTAAATTTTTAAATTTGCTAAGTTAATTTAACGAAAATCATAGTTACCAGAGTATACTAGTTCAAACAATTATTACAATTTTCAGTACCACGACAGAGATTTGTTAACTCACTCGTCGAATCAAATTTAATTCACAATTTCGATTATCACGAAAATATAATTATTTTCAGACTGATTTTGTTTACAAAAATTGTCTAAAATTAAGCCGTATATATACTTCTTATCCATGTTTGGTTATGATAGTTTAGTCCTATTTTTACCAAATGTTCCGAATCTTTATGTGAAAAATACCTTTTTGGGAAAAGTTTTCAGGTTCTTCATGACTTTTATAACCTAGGCCCCTGATTTGGGTTTCTAATCCAATATTACGTGGGTGAGAATTTTGATGTTCAATCTATGATATAATCTTTATCAGAGTCAATATTTACCTATTCAACCGTTCTCATCAGTTGAAATTTCTTCACCATTATTATAATTGTACAGTTTCAAATTTAGAATTTTTTTCTGTGTTGGGAATAATTCAAGGTCAGTATTAATTTGGTTCTTTTCGAAAAACGCTTAAGTTTAACTTTGCATTCCTACACTCCTTCTGCTGGGTCACCCAATAAGCAAAGAGAAAATTTTATCAGGCGACAGAAAGCTGCAGATTATTTGAAGTAATAAAAAACGAAACCATCTTGTTATAGTCAACAGCCAATTTGCTGATATTAGATGGAACACAGAATATTGGGAACAAAATTACAGGTTCAGTTGTTGTCCAGAGCACGCAATATCCAAAAACATACTGGTTAGCTACAGCTTTTTTTTCAGCAGCCGTCAGAAGTTGAATTTGAAATGAGTGCCTTTACAATTTTTTATCAATTGTTAAAGAATGTTTTAAGTCAACAGCACCGTAGAACAGCTTTAGATCACGAATTATGTTTTGTGTTCTTTCAATTCCTTTTTGAGATAGTTCTTTCAAGATATCCAAATATGATTTTTCGATCATCCAAACCTGACAGTTAAGATTGGGTTTCAAAAGACGTTTGGTTTTCTTATTGTTTGATACTGGTTTTCTTATTGTTTTTTTTAAGCAAACATAAATGGGACGCGCAATTATCTAACTCGCTTGAACATGAAATTAAAGCCTTTGGCCATGCCTCGCGGGCCACGGCCCTGCCTCAGCGGCCTATGGGACTTGATATGAATATATCACAACCGAACAAAATATCACGACCGAACTTGTTATTCTCACAATAAAATTTGCGCGTTCTCAAATCTGATTGGTTAATATCTTTTCGGCTAATAATCCATTCGGCTTATTTTCCTTTCGGCTAATATTCACGGCACCGGTAATAACATTTTGATCTAGTTTTTTCGACTACATTGGTAAAGTTTTTATTCGAAAAATTTTTGGTGCCATTTGAGCAACGGGTTAGGTGAGCAAGTGCTTGTGATCACTTTAATTTGTCCATGTTTTCCATTTATTTACTTGAGAACAAGAAAAATGGCTCCTGCCTGTTATTATTGTGATACTGACTCACGCAACAGACATTAAAACAAATCCTTAGAAGACTTTAAAGTGAGCGATTTGATTTCATAAGCTGACGAAAGTCACTTTGTCAGTAGCGAACTATTTTTCCCCCAAAAACTTGATTGTAAGCGCTGTTGACTGGTGTTCTCGGACATTTTAGCTTTGAATATATAACTAAGATACACAAGTTCCGAGCCAGGGACACAAAAAACCTGCTTGAAAAAGAGCGCAGTAAAAAAGAAGCAGGAAAACAATAAGACCGGCAACAAAACGTGGTTCCGAGCCAGAGACTCAATGAACTGAACTTGATTCTCGTCTTGTTTTCTGCTTTTCTTCGTTGCTCGTGAAATTTTTGTTTGGTTTCTTATTTGTCTTGAATATACGTTGCATGTTCGATGAGTAGTTCAGGATAAACAAAAACATCTAAACTGAAGGATGCAGAGCACGATTTTGTTCAACAACTGCCTCGAGATATTTCGCAATGGCTAATAATTTATGTTTTCAAATTAACATTAAAAGCACGGGGAGATCGCAACGCTTGAAGAAGTTCCGGCCCACTAATACGCCAAGGAACTACAATATTATAAAGAATTGGACTGCTTTTGTGAGTTCTTGCAAATAGTCGATAATCAACTGCTTCCAATTGTAGGAAAATTTTGTTGTAAATGCATTGTTTATAATATCGTGGCACAGTATGATATAGCGAATTGCTAGTGCTAAGACCTTCAGATAACCGCAGTAGCGTTTTCACATTCAATGATTGAGTTACGATTCAAATTGAGTCCTGCTATGACGTAAAGGTTGTCATCAAGATTCTGATAGCACTCTTCATACAATGATGCAAGAAAATGAGGAAACTAGCATGAATATTTTTGATCTTGCTTAATAAACCATGAAAAGAACTCAATAACTGCTACACCCACTCCGACAAAGTTTTGCTCATAGGTCGAAAGAGGATCATATCTTAGATGACTGAATCAAATTTCAAACTTTATAAATTTAGAACAGACAAAAAATTCAAACATCGAAATTATGAGTTGAAATTATTTTTCGTTGAACTTGTTCTGAAAAATTTTTGCGTTAGGATTTCCATGTAAAAGCGAAAAAATATGTTTGAATAGGCCGGCTGGTGCTTTAACTATAATGGTGCTTTTCCATACATTTTTATCAGATTATACAAATAAGTATAAAAAGTTATCCTTTTATAGTAAAAATTGTGCGATATAATTAAATTTTTACTTGAGCTCTTCCTTCAACAAGGGTTGCCAAAATCATAGAACGCAATATATTTTAATTTCTTTTGCCAGCTTTCAGAACACCCCCTTTGCTGACAAGCAGCTTGATGGTGTGAAGCGTTCAGTCTTTTTGAAAAAAGTCAAAAATTAAAGTTTTTGAGTACTTAGAATTTTTTGACTTCTTATGATGTCGCTAAATTTTTCATTTCTGAATTTTTTTAGGAACACTTTTCTGACCATAGCGTGTTTTGTCGCTTTTTTGCATATATTGTTCGTTAAAACTTTTTTCCGAAAAAACCAGCTCACATGTCAGAGTAACACTTGAGTATCAGCTCCCGCCTCACGTGTTCGTGGCTCGTGTTTAACTTCGATTTTCGTTGCTTTATGTGCAAAGCCTCCACGGTGATCTTATTTTAGTGTCGCTGCACTTGTCAATGATTCGCCAAATAAACGCTCTTGACGAACCGCAGCAGTTGCTAAAGTGCTGCCCGAACGGTGAATCAATTTTGTGCAACTTGCAACGGTAAGGCCTATGTACAATGCATTTAAGTTTTTCTTGTGTTGCATTGGTTCAAAACTTCGAAAAATTAGAATTACCGAGCTATCAGTAGGCTTACGGTAACATTTGTTTGAAGTTTAAGTTTCCTTGCACACACATAAATTCATGTGAAAAAAGCCAGTTTGCAGTTTGTATCTTCATTTTCTAATATAAACTGAAGTTTTTATGCAATGCGTTAACTATTTTTAATTTTTGAGCAAATATTTGTTGATTTTGAGGTGCAAAAAACGTCGTCGATATAATCAGCAAAAAACATTTTCTCTAAATTGAGTTCTGTTTTCTGGTAATTTGTTGCAGTTACTACAATTTTGTTGCGTTAGCTTAGTTTGGAGCAGGGACAAGGATAAAGGATATGAACGTTGTACAAATCGTTTGTAACCAAAGCAGTTTAACGGTTTACAGATGATTACGACACCCTCTGGTACAATTTGTTAAAAGACCTAAGAGAACAAACTATGGTATTTTATTTTGTTATTTCAATAATCTTTCTCAAAATAGTTTTCTGAACCTTTTTAAACTGAGTGCATCGGATGGTCGTTTTTTTGCAGCGTTAAAGTTGAGTAGACAGATGGGCTGAGAAGAAGAAATCGTCTATTAAAGTTAAATTGATTATCAAAAATTTAACTTGTTATAGACTCTATCTATTGAGTTCGATGAAGTGAGTTAAATAACAAAGAATTTCGAAATTTTTTTCAGGTAAAATTGTTTTTACAACAGTTTATTTATATTTTTACTCTAAAATATTTACTTTCAGTCCTATCTTTTGTTTTCCTCTATTTGTTGATGTTGACAAAATTTTTAATTGATATGTTCCAGAATAATGTTTGATTTTCAAATGTCGAATGGTTCGCATTTGGACTAATACTTCAAAGTCAATTCCCGCCGCCGATACTCATCGCGCATCTTTAGTCGCAGTTTCATATTTTTGATTTAGATCACTTCTATTGTCATCAGTTTTTCGGCCCCACGCAACATGAATCTACAATCTCCCATTCATTATTAGGCGCCGTACCACAACACACAGCGAATCGTTGTCCAGAGGGGAATCTTTTTTGATGCTTCATATTTCTAGTGGTAACCAATTGGCGTGTTTGGCCAACATAGATGGAATTACATCTAATACATTTAACTTTATATACCACATACAATTGCGATTCCTATCAAAAGTTGATTTCTGGATGGGCCAGAAAGTTCCTAATTTTCTCGTTGTGAAAATGATTTGAATATCACACAGTTTTTTTTAGTTTTTTTTTGCAAAAACTTCTTTGATTGATGTTCCCACTGTATTGAACAAAAAACATTTGTTTAAGCTCAATATTGTTGGGAAGTTTAATTGTTTTGAGGTATTGTTTATTTTGGGGGGGGGGCTTTTGTATAATTTTTTCCATCGTGATTGTTTTATCCAATTTCTCATTATTAATACTGGAAGACAACTCAATTGGATACTGATTCTCATTCCAGATCTCCTGATATTTCTCAAGAGCTACATTAAAGGACTTCCAGTCACTGGTTGCAATGAAAATCCTATGTACCGTCCCCTGAGTTCCTAAATTCTTAAATTTGCTAAGTTAATTTAACGAAAATCATAGTTACCAGAGTATACTAGTTCATACAATTATTACAATTTTCAGTACCACGACAGAGATTTTTTAACTCACTCGTCGAATCAAAATTACTTCGCAGTTTCGATTATCACGAAAATATAATTATTTTCAGACTGATTTTGGTTACAAAAATTGGCTAAAATTGAGCCGTATATATAATTCTTATCCATGTTTTTGGTTATGATAGTTTAGTCCTTTTTTTACCAAATGTTCCGAATCTTTATGTGAAAAAAACCTTTTTGGGAAAAGTTTTCAGGTCATTCATGACTTTTATAACCTAGGCCCCTAATTTGGGTTTCTAATCCAATATTAAGTGGGTGAGAATTTTGATGTTCAATCTATGATATAATCTTTATCAGAGTCAATATATACCTATTCAACCGTTCTCATCAGTTTAAATTTCTTCACCATTATTATATTTGTACAGTTTCAAGTTTTGAATTCTTTTCTGTGTTGGGAATAATTCAAGGTCAGTATTAATTTGGTTCTTTTAGAAAAACGCCTAAATTTAACTTTGCATTCCTACACTCCTTCTGCTGGGTCACCAAATAAGCAAAGAGAAAATTTTACCAGGCAACAGAAAGCTGCAGATTATTTGAAGTAATAAAAAACGAAACCATCTTGTTATAGTGAACAGCCAATTTGCTGATATTAGATGGAACACAGAATATTGGGAACAAAACTACAGGTTCAGCTGTAATCCAGAGCACGCAATATCCAAAAACAAATTGAATTTGAAATGAGTGCTTTTACAATTTTTTATCAATTGTTAAGGAATGTTTTAAGTCAACAGCACCGTAGAACAGCTTTAGATCACGAATTTTGTTTTGTGTTCTTTCAATTCCTTTTTAAGATAGTTCATTCAAGATATCCAATTATGATTTTTCGATCATCCAAACCTGACAGTTAAGATTGGGTTTCAAAAGACGTTTGGTTTTCTTATTGTTTGATACTGGCATACATTTTTCGAGCTTGTTTTGCAGCTCTAATTGGATAGGTCGGGGTTTGGAATCTAATTGAGGATTATATTAACCAAGCCACCTGAAAACTTTGATGCATATGTGGTTCACGTTAACTCACGCAAGGTTTTTGTTAACTTTTATAAATCATCGGCTTGGTCATGTATTGTCTTATTTACTTTATTAAAGATAATGGTTTGAGCTGATAACTGGTAATAACGGTGTCCGGAATATTAGCCGACGTGAAAATTAGCCGGAAAAAGTCAAAAGAATGAAAATTAGAATTAATTGCATGAGATAATTGCTGTAAGCAAACATAAATGGGACGCGCAATTATCTAACTCGCTTACACATGAAATTAAAGCCTTTGGCCATGCCTCGCGGGCCACGGCCCTGCCTCAGCGGCCTATGGGACTTGATATGAATATATCACAACCGAACAAAATATCACGACCGAACTTGTTATTCTCACAATAAAATTTGCGCGTTCTCAAATCTGATTGGTAAATATCTTTTCGGCTAATAATCCATTCGGCTTATTTTCCTTTCGGCTAATATTCACGGCACCGGTAATAACATTTTGATCTAGTTTTTCGACTACATTGGTAAAGTTTTTATTCAAAAAATTTTTGGTGCCATTTGAGCAACGGGTTAGGTGAGCAAGTGCTTGTGATCACTTTAATTTGTCCATGTTTTCCATTTATTTACTTGAGAACAAGAAAAATGGCTCCTGCCTGTTATTATTGTGATACCGACTCACGCAACAGACATTAAAACAAATCCTTGGAAGACTTTAAAGTCAACGATTTGATTTCATAAGCTGACGAAAGTCACTTTGTCAGTAGCGAACTATTTTCCCCCAAAAACTTGATTGCAAGCGCTGTTGACTGGTGTTCTCGGACATTTTAGCTTTGAATATATAACTAAGATACACAAGTTCCGAGCCAGGGACACAAAAAACCTGCTTGAAAAAGAGCGCAGTAAAAAAGAAGCAGGAAAACAATAAGACCTGCAACAAAATGTGGTTCCGAGCCAGAGACTCAAAGAACTGAACTTGATTCTCGTCTTGTTTTCTGCTTTTCTTCGTTGCTCGTGAAATTTTTGTTTGGTTTCTTATTTGTCTTGAATATACGTTGCATGTTCGATGAGTAGTTCAGGATAAACAAAAACATCTGAACTGAAGGATGCAGAGCACGATTTTGTTCAACAACTGGCTCGAGATATTTCGCAATGGCTAATAATTTGTTTTCAGTTTAACATTAAAAGCACGGGGAGATCGCAACACGAAGAAGTTCCGGCCCACTAATACGCCAAGGAACTACAATATTATAAAGAATTGGACTGCTTTTGTGAGTTCTTGCAAATAGTCGATAATCAACTGCTTCCAATTGTAGGAAAATTTTGTTGTAAATGCATTGTTTATAATATCGTAGCACAGTATGATATAGCGAATTGCTAGTGCTAAGACCTTCAGATAACCAGTAGCGTTTTCACCTTCAATGATTGAGTTACGATTCAAATTGAGTCCTGCTATTACGTAAAGGTTGTCATCAAGATTCTGATAGCACTCTTCATAAAAGGATGCAAGAAAATAGGAAACTAGCATGAATATTTTTGATCTTGCTTAATAAACCATGAAAAGAACTCAATAACTGCTACACCCACTCCGACAAAGTTTTGCTCATAGGTCGAAAGAGGATCATATCTTAGATGACTGAATAAAATTTCAAGCGTTCAGTCTTTTTGGAAAAAGTCAAAAATTAAAGTTTTTGAGTACTTAGAATTTTTTGACTTCTTATGATGTCGCTAAATTTTTCATTTCTGAATTTTTTTAGGAACCCTTTTCTGACCATAGCGTGTTTTGTCCCTTTTTTGCATATTTTGTTCGTTAAAACTTTTTTCCGAAAAAGCCAGCTCACATGTCAGAGTAACACTTGAGTATCAGCTCCCGCCCCACTTGTTCGTGGCTCGTGTTTAACTTCAATTTTTGTTGCTTTACGTGCAAAGCCTCCACGGTGATCATATTTTAGTGTCGCTGCACTTGTCAATGATCCGCCAAATAAACGCTCTTGACGAACCGCAGCAGTTGCTAACGTGCTGCCCGAACGGTGAATCAATTTTGTGCAACTTGCAACGGAAAGGGCCATGTACAATGCATTTAAGTTTTTCTTGTGTTGCATTGGTTCAAAACTACGAAAAATTAGAATTACCGAGCTATCAGTAGGCTTACGGTAACATTTGTTTGAAGTTTAAGTTTCCTTGCACACACATAAATTCATGTGAAAAAAGCCAGTTTGCCGTTTGTATCTTCATTTTCTAATATAAACTGAAGTTTTTATGCAATGCGTTAACTATTTTTAATTTTTGAGCAAATATTTGTAGATTTTGAGGTACAAAAAACGTCGTCGATATATTCAGCAAAAAACATTTTCTCTAAATTGAGTTCTGTTTTCTGGTAATTTGTTGCAGTTACTACAATTTTGTTGCGTTAGCTTAGTTTGGAGCAGGGATAAGGATAAAAGATATGAACGTTGTACAAATCGTTTGTAACCAAAGCAGTTTAACGGTTTACAGATGATTACGACACCCTCTGGTACAATTTGTTAAAAGACCTAAGAGAACAAACTATGGTCTTTTATTTTGTTATTTCAATAATCTTTCTCAAAATAGTTTTCTTAATCTTTTTAAACTGAGGACATCGGATGGTGGTTTTTTTGCAGCGTTAAAATTGAGTAGATAGATGGGCTGAGAAGAAGAAATCGTCTATTAAAGTTAAATTGATTATCAAAAATTTAACTTGTTATAGACTCTATCTATTGAGTTCGATGAAGTGAGTTAAATAACAAAGAATTTTGAAATTTTTTTTTCAGGTAAAATTGTTTTTACAACAGTTTATTTATGTTTTTACTCTACAATGTTTACTTTCAGTCCTATCTTTTGTTTTCCTCTATTTTTTGATGTTGACAAAATTTTGAATTGATATGTTCCAGAATAATGTTTGATTTTCAAATGTCGAATGGTTCGCATTTGGACTAATATTTCAAAGTCAATTCCCGCCTCCGATACTCATCGCGCATCTTTAGTCGCAGTTTCATATTTTTGATTTAGATCACTTCTATTGTCATCAGTTTTTCGGCCCCACGAAACATGAATCTACAATCTCCCATTCATTATTAGGCGCCGTACCACAACACACAGCGAATCGTTGTCCCAGAGGCGAATCTTTTTTGATGCTTCATATTTCTAGTGGTAACCAAACGGCGTGTTTGGCCAACATAGATGGAATTACATCTAGTACATTTATCTTTATATACCACATACAATTGCGATTCCCATCAAAAGTTGATTTCAGGATGGGCCAGAAACTTCCTAATTTTCTCGTTGTGAAAATGATTTGAATATCACACAGTTTTTTTTAGTTTTTTTGCAAAAACTTATTTGATTGATGTTCCCACTGTATTGAACAAAAAACATTTGTTTAAGCTCAATATTGTTGGGAAGTTTAATTGTTTTGAGGTATTGTTTAATTTTGGGGGGGGCTTTTGTATAATTTTTTCCATCGTGATTGTTTTATCCAATGTCTCATTATTAATACTGGAAGACAACTCAATTGGATACTGATTCTCATTCCAGATCTCCTGATATTTCTCAAGAGCTACATTAAAGGACTTCCAGTCACTGGTTGCAATGAAAATCCTATGTACCGTCCCCTGAATTCCTTCCATCTTTTATTTTGTAACAATGCAGAGCTACAGAGATTTAATATTGTCCCACTATCGGCTTTTGATGATCAATGGGAGCTAATTTTCCTTTCATCGTTTACGTTTATGTTCAGATCTATGAAGACCAGGTATCCATTACCGTTGTGTGTCTGAAGAGTGAATTGTAAATTTTTGTCAATAGAATTTGCATACTTAATTTTATCTAAACTCTTCCCCTTGGCAGTGCACACTAGAAAACTCTCGAATATTTTTCCCTGTGTTTCCTCTGTTGAATTTTTTTTCTGCACATTAGGAACAGATCCAAACATTTTCCTTTATGTTTTTTAACTCCGTGTCAGTGATATCTTTGCATTTTGCATGAAACCAGTCAAAAGATTTCACCAAAAAGTCTGATAAAATTACCACCGGCAAAGCACCCATGGCTAAACTGTCCAATTAAGTGTACGAAAATTTATTAAGCCTAAAGTGAACATTCATTGCAGCTAGTCTATTCTATAGCTTAACTCGTAACTTCATGAATCTCGTCATTAGAGTCCAGTTCTGTAAGCGTAATTTCAATTGCCTCCTCGAACCGTACCTTCGTTCAAAAACCTTTAACATCGAGTGATAATACTAGCTCATCTATGTCGAAAGTTTTAGCCCCTAAAGTAGCCCTGGCATCTTTTGAGTACGTCTCAATATCTACAGGTAACCTCCGGAAAACGGGAGACCAAAAATTATTGAGATTCTCGTAGCTGCTACCGAGTTATTTCAAATCAGGCTGAAGTGTCGTTCCGTTTTTAAGTATTTTAGCAATTACATAAAACCTGCTTGGTTGCAAACCAATTTTCCTGAGCCTGTGATAAATCTTTTCACTTTCATTCACTTTCACTTTGATAAATCTTTTCCATGTTTCATTAGTTTTGCAGACTGCTTTTTATAGTTGCTCAGTCTTTAAGGATCGATTGTCACTTTCTCCATTACGAGCCTGAAAATGACTAGCACTAAAGATTTCCACACCCTTTACCAAATGGTACAGCTAGCAGTTCTTGATCTTTCAAAAAATCGTTAACTTTTTCAACTGCTCTATCCATTGATGTCTCACGTACATTTTTGGCGTACCATTATGCCGACAATTCTATTTCACTTAATTTTTCACTATCATTGTTGTTCTCGCTTAACTCACAAACTAATCCGTCTACATACCCAAGAAAGTGCACTACATTAAATTGTCTCTGATTAGATGCTTTGGACCTAATGCCTAATGATAAATTTTCCAAGACAAATTTCGGCAGTTCAATAACGTTCAATGCAACGACATTATTATGACATCCATTCCGTAACGCCTGTATTATTCAGACACTTAACGAATTGTCGTTAAGTCTTTTACCAATTAATTCGGAATGATAAATCATTTCCTTGCTAACATTGCACACAATTGGGGTTAAAAGTTTTTTTCATCTCTTTCTTGCAAATGTTACTATCCTCCTCATGTTTTTCATCAAACAATCTACGGCATTGTTCCGCACAACTTATTTCATTCCCTGAGCTAAAGAGTTTGAGCTAAAAACTCTGAACGCCTTGTTCTGAAATAGTTTCGCTCTTGGGAATTCGAAACTTCGAAAATTCTCGAATGATATCATTTTTATTTCAGTTCTTAAATAAACCAACTCGATATCTACAATTTATTAGTTTACTTGAAGATTTGACATAATTTAGATATTGCCTTAAGCATTTTTTATGCCTGAGACTGTATCTGAGCCATGATTGTGGTAGAAATTTTGGCGCAAAGCAATTTCCAGTGACTTGATCTCACGTACCTGTTCCTGTTGGAGCAATGTGTAACCTCCCAGCTGTGTTTTCCGCTTCTGCTTTGATATCAGTTGCTTTGTCACCCTCGGATCCATAATCCAAGTGCTCAACAACTCTTTCAAAATGTCAGGGGTGTCAGTTCATTGGAAAAATACATCCACTTTAAACTTGTTCTTATTTGTGGTCAAGTCGTTTGTCAGCTCTTGAACACTACTTGGTCTTTCGTTATTTGATTCATGGCTTGAGATGCTGTTGTTGATTAGATCAAGCCACACCACTATGTCTGTCTTGGTGCTCAATCGGGCATTGACAACAAGATTCCGTGCGTTCTTTACCCTTTGATCGATTGTGCTGACTGCTAACATACGAACCATCCTGTCTGTAACGTTTCAGAAAATTATTAAACTTTTACTTTTTCTCGGTTTTTTGGGGCTCGTTAATGGAATTGAAAATGGTTAAAGCTGCAGAGAAGAAGGAGATGTCAACTGAAATTTAAATTGATTTAACAATTCTGGCTTAAGTTGATTAAACAATACAGATGAGGCTCTTGTAAAAAGGGGTTTCAAGTAGCGATCATTGTCTTTAGTCGAACACTATAGTTCGTTGTCGTGTTAAGTACCCAATTATATGTTATCATGAAAGTCACCAACAATTTGCGTTCTGACAGCTTTTTTCGGTTATCTATGTATGTAGTAGTAGTATTCGTAGTAGTAGTAGTAGTAGTAGTAGTAGTAGTAGTAGTAGTAGTAGTAGTAGTAGTAGTAGTAGTAGTAGTAGTAGTAGTAGTAGTAGTAGTAGTAGTAGTAGTAGTAGTAGTAGTAGTAGTAGTAGTAGTAGTAGTAGTAGTAGTAGTAGTAGTAGTAGTAGTAGTAGTAGTAGTAGTAGTAGTAGTAGTAGTAGTAGTAGTAGTAGTAGTAGTAGTAGCTCCAGGGGGTCAACGCAAGACTTGGATGGATCAACTTGAAGAAGATTGCTCAAGGAACAACATGAGCTACATCACCTTACGACAGAAAGCGAAAAGAGAGTCTAAATCCCGCTTCAACAGTTTTGTCGAACAGCATCTCCTGGATTAAATAAAGCCAAATAAACTCAAACTTATATGCATTTTATGGTCGAGCTAACGAGGCACTGGTCTTCTAGTTTGTGGCGCAACTAGTCGTATCTCAGCCTTCAAACACCAAAGCAATGAGTACAATCAACCATGGCCCCGAGTCCCGGGTAAGGGGTGCTAAAAATCTCCCGAGGAACCAACTCAGAATTGCAACTTTAAACGTCAGAACACTGACCCAAGCCGGATCTCTAGAGGCTTTGAAAATGGATCTGGCGCGATACAAGTTGGATATTCTGGGAGTGCAGGAGACGAGATTGCAGGAGCAAGAAATTGATCTCGGAGACCACAAGCTCTACCTGTCTGACTCGTGGTTGTCTGGTGTAAAGTCGAGACAAGGAGGAGTGGGCGTTGCTGTAAAGAAGTCATTGATAAACAGCATCGTAGAACAAGTGGCTCTAAGTGAACGTATTTGCTACGTCAAGTTCGCGGCTCAGAGGAGAGCCAATCTAGCTGTTGTTGTCTGCTACGCACCTACGAATGAAGCTAGTCTCCAAGAGAAGGATTTGTTTTGGAGTCAACTTTCAGACCTAGTTTCCAGTTTCAAACATAGGGAGCGTATTTGTGTCATCGGTGACCTCAATGCAGAGCCTGGACACCAGTTGAATGACACCATGAGCTGCAGAGGCCCGTTTGGAATGGGTGAAGAAAATGAAAACTCTGAAAAGTTGTTATCATTTTGCACTTCACACAAATTGCTCGTAGGTGGTACATGGTTCCAGCATCGACAAGTGCATCGGTACACCTTCAACCCTCCCGATCCGAGTTGTCGAAAAAAGATGCTGGATCACATTCTGTTTGCAGAGAGATACAGAGGATGTCTGACGAATGTGAGGTCCAGAAGAGGGAAAACCACAATTACCGATCACGAACTGGTCATTGCGGAAGTATCTATGAAACTTTTGTCTAAAAAGTCATGCTTCACGCCCAGAATCAGTTCTGCAAAGCTGCAAGATGAAACAACGCGTGACTTATTCACGCAGGAGGTCAAGTTACATCTTGATAAGAGCGGCGATTTCGAGAATACAGAGCAGTCTTGGGACAATTTTCGAAAAGCCCTGAACCAAGCAGCAGTGAAATGCCTCCTTCCGGACAAGCGAGTGAACAAACCTTGGATTTCTCCAGATTCTCTGGAACTTATCCGGAAACGAGCCGATCTACAGTTAAAGAAACACAGCAGCGCGGAGGTGCTGTTAGAGTTCACAAACTGCTGTAAGGAAGTCAGAAAAGCTCTACGTGCAGACAAACGGGCATGGCTTGAACGCAAAGGCCAAGAAGTGCAGAGCTTCGCGGACAGAGGCAACTTAAAGGAGGTTTTTGGGGCATCACAGCAGATTTGCCGAAACTGGAGGCCCCAGTTGACCAAATTAGTTTCAAGCACTGGCGTCAACTTACGGACGAAAGAGGAACGACTTGAACGCTGGACGGAACATTTTAGTCAACTCCTGAATCCCTCAACATTCAGTTGCAGTACGAGACTGGATCCCGAAGAAGCAGCTGAAAGCTTGCCGATTGACCTGAGCCCAATTCGATTTGAAGAAGTGCTTGAAGCTGTCCGCAGGTTGAAGAATGGCAAGGCAAGTGGACCCGATAACATTTCCTGTGAGATGTTGAAAGCACACAAGGGTATTGTCGAGTGGCTCTGGGACATCATAGATAAATGTTGGTCGACGGAAGTTCTGCCCGATGACTGGAAGGTAGCAGAAATTGTCCCATTATACAAGAGTAAAGGAAAGAGGTCAGAGTGTTCGAACCACCGAGGGATCTCTCTATTGTCAGTACCAGGCAAAGTGTTCGCTTCCGTTACTCTCAATCGATGCAAAGATTCAGTGGATCGCGTCTTAAGGGAAGAGCAGTGTGGCTTCAGAAAAAGCAGAGGATGCGCCGATCAACTCTTTGCCCTGCGTCAAATAATAGAGAAATCAATGGCGTTTCAATTGGATATTAGCTTTTGTTTCATAGACTTTCGAGCGGCATTCGATTCTGTCGATCGTGAGAAGATGTACCAGATAATGAAACACTATGGTCTGCCGCAAAAAGTGATAAACATCATAAGAAACAGCTATGATGGATTCAAATGTCGAGTCAAAGCCGAAGGTGAGAAGGGACGCTTATTTGATGTCAGAACAGGCGTTAGGCAGGGTGATGTGTGGTCCCCAATCCTATTCGGCCTTGTCATCAACTACATTTTAGCTAACTCGGTGCATGGAGGATTAGACATTGGGAGATTGGTGGCTGACTTAGATTTTGCTGATGATGTTGCTCTCGTGGGGGTCTCAGACAGTGAGGTGCAAGAAAACCTACATCGAATCGAGGCCCTAGCGGAAGCCGCTGGTCTGAAGATTAATGTGGCCAAAACAAAGAATATGGGCGTAAAATGCGACAACCCAAATGTTGTTGCAGTGCCTAGTATCCAACAGAACGTGGAGATACTCACTGGAACACATAAAGGCAAACTAGGACTCCTGGCAGAGACATCTAGCCAGTCACGACTAACCATCGGCACGGAGGTGCTGCTGGGAACGAAAAAGAAAGCGGGCTGGTTCGAAACACAAGATGGCCGGAAGCTCAGATTGAAAAGCTTAGCGGAGGCTAAGCCAGCGTTGGTAGCTTCACAACAACAATCTGCAGTAGCGGATTTAGAGTCGCTAGAAAATGAGAGTGGGTCAGCGGTGGCTGATCAAGAGTCTTTAAGATGTCAGAACTGTCAGCGGCAATTCAGTACAGTTACCGGACGCAAAGTGCACCAAACAAGATTCTGCAAAGCCGGTTCGTCAAAGAATGTCGTCGACAAGTCAAAGTTCGAGCAACTAGAGGCGAGCCTCACCTGTGACAAGTGTGAAAGGAAGTTCAAAACAGTCAATGGCCGAAAAGTTCACCAATCGAGATACTGTGGCAAACCTAAAGCAGCTGCCACACGCGTGTTTTCCTGCAAAGTACAAGATGTTATCGGAAACGAGTTTGAAAACATAGAAGCGTTCAAGTATCTCGGATCATATGTCAGCCTCAAGCATGGAGACCTCCAGGAAGTCAATTGCAAACTTGCAGAAGGTAGACAACGGTTTGCTAACTTCCAAAATCTCTGGAAGAGCAAGCAGCTCAGCGTGCACCTCAAGTGCAATTTGTACAAAGCACTCGTTTTATCAGCCGTGCTGTACAGCTCAGAGACTTGGACTCTTTCGAAATTAATGGAGAGAAAACTTGAGAGTTTCCACTGTGGTTGTCTTCGGAGAATTCTACGTGTGTCATATCTGGAGAAAGCAACGAACGATGAAATTATGTCAAGATCGCGAATGCCCCAACTATCCACGATGATCATGCTCAAACGGATAAAATGGTACGGTCACATCCAGAGAATGGAACCAGGAAGATTAGCCAGCAGTGCCTTCGATTGGGACCCGCCCGATCAATACGCCCATGCCAGACGCGCTCCTGGGGGGCAACGGAAAACGTGGATGAGTCAAATCGAAGGAGACTGTGTACGAAACAAAGTATCGTTCACCAGATTGCAGGAGAAAGCAGCAACCGGGTCAAAGAATGCCTTCAACAATTTCGTCGTACAGCACTTCACAGAATAACCAAACAAATAACTCTTCTTGTTTTGTTTGTATTTGTATTTGTATTTGTATTTGTTGCCAACCGTGCCTTTATTTCATATTTGGAATTAAAGTGTTGAAACAGTAGTAGCTCCAGGGGGTCAACGCAAGACTTGGATGGATCAACTTGAAGAAGATTGCTCAAGGAACAACATGAGCTACATCACCTTACGACAGAAAGCGAAAAGAGAGTCTAAATCCCGCTTCAACAGTTTTGTCGAACAGCATCTCCTGGATTAAATAAAGCCAAATAAACTCAAACTTATATGCATTTTATTAACTTGTTTGTACTTATTGTCATTGTTCCTTTATTTCTTTATGGAATTTAAGTGTTCAAACAGTAGTAGTAGTAGTAGTAGTAGTAGTAGTAGTAGTAGTAGTAGTAGTAGTAGTAGTAGTAGTAGTAGTAGTAGTAGTAGTAGTAGTAGTAGTAGTAGTAGTAGTAGTAGTAGTAGTAGTAGTAGTAGTAGCTGTAGCCTAACTTGAAAATGGCCCATTTTTGGCCCATTTTCAAGTTTGGCTACAGAATGTCAGTACCCAATTTCAAGTTCCTGTTTTCGAGTTAAAGTTGTCGTACCCGAATTCCAGTTTTGGGATGCCCATTTTCAAGTTTTCAAAATGAGACCAAATTACAGTTTGGCCCGATCCCCATTTTCATGTCTACTCATATGACTAGTATGACTCGACAAAAAAATCGGTATGGTTGATTTTTTGTTGCGGCCAATACAATAGTTTAACTTAAAACACTTAAATTTAACTTAGAGACATAAATCCTTCTCAAAATTTTGAAAAACTAAAATCTTGTTTTTTAAAAAGCTTTTGTTATTGGACAAATTTTCTGCGGGGCTGTCAACTGGGGAATATCCCCTATTTTTTGATCCCCCTGAAAAGTTTTTTTGCCTTTTTAAAACGAATGTTTTATTGCTAAAATCCACACGTATTCAGTCAGGTGATGTACAACGTGGAAAACGATATCTGCTATTTTTTAAGCAGAAAGTAAGTTTTACTAAACTTTATGAAGATATAACTAAATATTATATTAACAATTGTCTGCAATTCGATCAAAGTCGCAACTGTTACCTATTGAGTCGAATAGGAGTTGTTTTGAAAAAACAATTGAGTGTAAAACGACTTTAAAATTAACCAAAAAAAACTCAAATTGAAGAAATTAGAAGATCATCTCGAGCTGAAGTCTCAGCTTGAACTTGTCGTTACGCAAAACATACAATTTTAGCTCCTGTCACTTATGTGAGCTATTTCTAGCTCAATATGCCATTGAACGTTGTTTTTTGCGTTATTTGATCCCTATTTATATTTATTTCAACGTAATTTGTTTCAAAGAAGTGGAGCGGCCAAAGACTTTGACTTTAAGCAATAAAAAATCAATTTGAAAAAAAAATAGGGGATCATCTCGAGTTGAGGGCTCTGCCATTCAACTCGGGATGATCCCCTATTTTTTTGGACCCCCCGAGTAATGCCATTTTTTGTCCGTTATTTTAAGCCCATGTTTGTTTCCGGTAATTAATCCCTAAACAGGCGACGGACAAAAATTTTATTAAAACCTCCGGATTTCGCAACTCTAAAACACTTAATTTTTATTATATTGTGATACTAATCTTCTCCAAGCCGTTCACAGGCAGAATTGTTAACTATCCCGTGGATGAAGAGGTGTTTTGAAAGAAATGGAGCGGCCAAAGACTTTGACTTTAAGCAAAAAAAATCAATTTGAAAAAAAAAAATAGGGGATCATCTCAAGTTGAGGTTTCTGCCATTCAACTCGGGATGATCCCCTATTTTTGTTGACCCCCCCAGAAATCTTATTTTATGTCCGTTATTTTAGGCCCATGTTTGTTTCCGGTAATTAATCCCTAAACAGGCGATGGACTTAGAGAAAATTGAAATCCGCAAAATTTTTTTTAAAAACTCCGGATTTCGCAACTCTAAAACACTTAATTTTTATTATATTGTGATACCAATCTTCTCCAAGCCGTTCACAGGCAGAATTGTTAATTATCCCTCGGATGAAGAGGTGTTTTGAAAAAAATGGAGCGGCCAAAGACTTTGACTTTAAGCAAAAAAAATCAATTTGAAAAAAAAAATAGGGGGTCATCTCGAGTTGAGGGCTCTGGCCTTCAACTCGGGATGATCCCCTATTTTTTTGACCCCCCAAGAAATTTCACTTTATGTCCGTTATTTTAGGCCCATGTTTGTTTCCGGTAATTAATCCTAAAACAGGCGATGGACTTAGAGAACATTGAAATCCGCAAAATTTTTTTTAAAAACTCCGGATTTCGCAACTCTAAAACACTTAATTTTTATTATATTGTGATACCAATCTTCTCCAAGCCGTTCACATGCAGAATTGTTAATTATCCCTCGGATGAAGAGGTGTTTTGAAAAAAATGGAGCAGCCAAAGACTTTGACTTTAAGCAAAAAAAATCAATTTGAAAAAAAATAGGGGGTCATCTCGAGTTGAGGGCTCTGGCCTTCAACTCGGGATGATCCCCTATTTTTTTACCCGCCGAGAAATTTCATTTTATGTCCATTATTCTAAGCCCATGTTTGTTTCCGGTAATTAATCCCAAAACAGGCGATGGACTTAGAGAAAATTGAAATCCGCAAATTTTTTTTTAAAAACTCCGGTTTTCGCAACTCTAAAACACTTAATTTTTATTATATTGTGATACCAATCTTCTCCAAGCCGTTCACAGGCAGAATTGTTAACTATCCCGTGGATGAAGAGGTGTTTTGAAAAAAATGGAGCGGCCAAAGACTTTGACTTTAAGCAAAAAAAAATCAATTTGAAAAAAAAGTAGGGGATCATCTCGAGTTGAGGGCTCTGGCCTTCAACTGGGGATGATCCCCTATTTTTTTGACCCCCCGAGAAATCATATTTTATGTCCGTTATTTTAAGCCCATGTTTGTTTCCCGTAATTAATCCCTAAACAGGCGATGGACTTAGAGAAAATTGAAATCCGCAAAATTTTTTTTAAAAACCCCGGATTTCGCAACTCTAAAACACTTAATTTTTATAATATTGTGATACCAATCTTCTCCGAGCCGTTCACAGGCAGAATTGTTATTTATCCCTCGGATGAAGAGGTGTTTTGAAAAAAATGGAGCGGCCAAAGACTTTGACTTTAAGCAAAAAAAATCAATTTGAAAAAAAATAGGGGGTCATCTCGAGTTGAGGGCTCTGGCCTTCAACTCGGGATGATCCCCTATTTTTTTAACCCCCCAAGAAATTTCACTTTATGTCCGTTATTTTAAGCCCATGTTTGTTTCCGGTAATTAATCCTAAAACAGGCGATGGACTTAGAGAAAATTGAAATCCGCAAAATTTTTTTTAAAAACTCCGGATTTCGCAACTCTAAAACACTTAATTTTTATTATATTGTGATACCAATCTTCTCCAAGCCGTTCACATGCAGAATTGTTAATTATCCCTCGGATGAAGATGTGTTTTGAAAAAAAATGGAGCGGCCAAAAACTTTGACTTTAAGCAAAAAAAAATCAATTTGAAAAAAAAGTAGGGGATCATCTCGAGTTGAGGGCTCTGGCCTTCAACTGGGGATGATCCCCTATTTTTTTGACCCCCCGAGAAATCATATTTTATGTCCGTTATTTTAAGCCCATGTTTGTTTCCCGTAATTAATCCCTAAACAGGCGATGGACTTAGAGAAAATTGAAATCCGCAAAATTTTTTTTAAAAAGTCCGGATTTCGCAGCTCTAAAACACTTAATTTTTATTATATTGTGATACCAATCTTCTCCAAGCCGTTCACATGCAGAATTGTTATTTATCCCTCGGATGAAGAGGTGTTTTGAAAAAAATAGAGCGGCCAAAGACTTTGACTTTAAGCAAAAGAAAATCAATTTGAAAAAAAAAATAGGGGATCATCTCGAGTTGAGGGCTCTGCCCTTCAACTCGAGATGATCCCCTATTTTTTTTGACCCCCGAGAAATTCCACTTTATGTCTGTTATTTTATGCCCATGTTTGTTTCCGGTAATTAATCCCAAAACAGGCGATGGACTTAGAGAAAATTGAAATCCGCAAAAAATTTTCAAAAACTCCGGATTTTGCAACTCTATAACACTTAAATTTTATTATATTGTGATACCAATCTTCTCCAAGCCGTTCACAGGCAGATTTGCTAACTATCGCAAGGATGAAGAGGTGTTTTGAAAAAAAATGGAGCGGCCAAAGACTTTGACTTTAAGCAAAAAAAATCAATTTGAAAAAAAAAAATAGGGGACCATCTCGAGTTGAGGGCTCTGCCCTTCAACTCGGGATGATCCCCTATTTTTTTTGACCCCCCGAGAAATTCCACTTTGTGTCGGTTATTTTATGCCCATGTTTGTTTCCGGTAATTAATCCCAAAACAGGCGATGGACTTAGAGAAAATTGAAATCCGCAAAAAATTTTCAATAACTCCGGATTTCGCAACTCTAAAACACTTAAATTTTATTATATTGTGATACCAATCTTCTCCAAGCCGTTCACAGGCAGATTTGTTAACTATCGCAAGGATGAAGAGGTGTTTTGAAAAAAAATGGAGCGGCCAAAGACTTTGACTTTAAGCAAAAAAAATCAATTTGAAAAAAAAAATAGGGGATCATCTCGAGTTGAGGGCTCTGCCCTTCAACTCGGGATGATCTCCTATTTTTTTTGACCCCCCGAGAAATTCCACTTTGTGTCGGTTATTTTATGCCCATGTTTGTTTCCGGTAATTAATCCCAAAACAGGCGATGGACTTAGAGAAAATTGAAATCCTCAAAAAATTTTCAAAAACTCCGGATTTCGCAACTTTAAACACTTAAATTTTATTATATTGTGATACCAATCTTCTCCAAGCCGTTCACAGGCAAAATTTTTAACTATACCGTGGATGAAGAGGTGGTTTGAAAGAAATGTAGCGGCCAAAGACTTTGACTTTAAGCAAAAAAAAATCAATTTGAAAAAAAAATAGGGGATCATCTCAAGTTGAGGTTGCTGCCCTTCAACTCGGGATGATCCTCTATTTTTTTTTGACCCCCCCCCAGAAATCTTATTTTATGTCCGTTATTTTAGGCCCATATTTGTTTCCGGTAATTAATCCCAAAACAGGCGATGGACTTAGAGAAAATTGAAATCCGCAAAAATTTTTCAAAAACTCCGGATTTCGCAACTCTAAAACACTTAAATTTTATTATATTGTGATACCAATCTTCTCCAAGCCGTTCACAGGCAGAATTGTTAACTATCCCGTGGATGAAGAGGTGTTTTGAAAAAAAATGGAGCGGCCAAAGACTTTGACTTTAAGCAAAAAAAAACAATTTGAAAAAAAAAAATAGGGGATCATCTCGAGTTGAGGGCTCTGGCCTTCATCTCGGGATGATCCCCTATTTTTTTGACCCCCCGAGAAATTCCATTTTATGTCCGTTATTTTAAGCCCATGTTTGTTTCCGATAATTAATCCCAAAACAGGCGATGGACTTAGAGAAAATTGAAATCCGCAAAAAATTTTCAAAAACTCCGGATTTCGCAACTCTAAAACACTTAAATTTTATTATATTGTGATACCAATCTTCTCCAAGCCGTTCACAGGCAGAATTGTTAACTATCCCGTGGATGAAGAGGTGTTTTGAAAAAAAATGGAGCGGCCAAAGACTTTGACTTTAAGCAAAAAAAAATCAATTTGAAAAAAAAAAAAATAGGGGATCATCTCGAGTTGAGGGCTCTGCCCTTCAACTCGGGATGATCCCCTATTTTTTTTGACCCCCCCAGAAATCTTATTTTTTGTCCGTTATTTTAGGCCCATGTTTGTTTCCGGTAATTAATTCCAAAACAGGCGATGGACTTAGAGAAAATTGAAATCCGCAAAAAATTTTCAAAAACTCCGGATTTCGCAACTCTAAAACACTTAAATTTTATTATATTGTGATACCAATCTTCTCCAAGCCGTTCACAGGCAGATTTGTTAACTATCGCAAGGATGGAGAGGTGTTTTGAAAAAAAAATGGAGCGGCCAAAGACTTTGACTTTAAGCAAAAAAAAATCAATTTGAAAAAAAAAATAGGGGATCATCTCGAGTTGAGGGCTCTGGCCTTCATCTCGGGATGATCCCCTATTTTTTTGACCCCCCGAGAAATTCCATTTTATGTCCGTTATTTTAAGCCCATGTTTGTTTCCGATAATTAATCCCAAAACAGGCGATGGTCTTAGAGAAAATTGAAATCCGCAAAAAATTTTTCAAAAACTCCGGATTTTGCAACTCTAAATCACTTAATTTTTATTATATTGTGATACCAATCTTCTCCAAGCCGTTCACAGGCAGAGTTGTTAACTATCCCGTTGATGAAGAGGTGCTTTGAAAAAAATGGAGAAGCCAAAGACTTTCACTTTAAGAAAAAAAATCATTTTGAAAAAAAAAATATTGGATCATCTCGAGTTGAGGGCTCTGGCCTTCAACTCGGGATGATCCCCTTTTTTTGACCCCCCGAGAAATCCCAGTCTATGTCCGTTATTTTAAGCCCATGTTTGTTTCCGGTAATTCACCCCTAAACAGGCGATGGACTTAGAGAAAATTGAAAACCGCAAAAAAATTTTTAAAAACTCCGGATTTCGCAACTCTAAAACACTTAATTTTTATAATAATGTGATACACATCTTCTCCAAGAGGTTTACAGGCAGATTTTCCAACTCTCCCGTGGATGAGGAGGTGTTTTGAAAAAAATGGAAGGGCCAAAGGCTTTGACTTAAAGCAAAAAAGATCATTTTGAAAAAAAAAAAAGGGGATCGTCTCGATTTGAAGGCTCTGGCCCCGTAAAAATCATATTTTCTTACCCCTGTAGCAAACAAAACGTATGTCCGTTATTTTAGGCCACTTGTTTCCCTGTAATTGATCCCTAATCAGGCAATGGACGTCGAAAAAAATTGAAAGCACTCAAAAGCATTCTACTCATACCAAAATTTTGGGCTAATTTTTAATGTCTTTAAATAATTTAGGCTGGATTTTTCCGTACGAATATCCATGAGGAGTTCGAGGAGTTGGTATGACAATTATTTTTATGTTTATTAGAAGAACCTGGCGACCAGACCAATAGGGCCACTTTGGCAATTTTTTTCGAACCCAAATTCTAGTTTTTTGGTTTTTCAAAGTTTTCCCCTTGTATTATTAAGATATGTGCAGTTTCATCAACGTAAGTATTTTTTTCTCCATAAAACTGAATTGTAACAATAAACAGTATTTCAGATATGACATCAGAAACCGTTCTCAAATTCGTTTTTCTGTACCTTGAACTCTTATTTTTTTGTTTCAGATTTTTTAGCTTCCTTTTTTTTCGAAGTTATTATTCTTTCTTATTCAAAAAAAAAAACTGGAGGAAAACAACTATATCGCAAAGGTACTGAAAAACTTTCTTGCATGAAAATGATCATTTTTGTTTATGTTGTTCTCTTTGAATGGATCTCATCTTTTTCGGTTTGACTTGAACAAACTGCGATGTACCCAAATTCAAGTTTTTCACAAAAAATCAAAATCAACTGAAAACAACAACAAAACGGTTTTTCCAGTGAAAAGTTGTGTTTAAAAAATTGTTTTCGGTAAGCTTTGTGACCCAACAAGCAAACTGAAAACATTAGAAAGAAAAAAAAGTTGCAAAAACGACCTATCAACATTAATAATTTTCTGCTGCTTGACAAGAGTTTGACATAAATTTCAGAACTCTGTTTTTAGAATTGGGAGCTGAAAATATCGAGATCGCTGACTCTTAACATGTTTATTTCAAAACATTTTGAAGCACAATCCTCAGTAGCATAAATTTTGAATGGCCTTATTTTTGCTGAGTCTCGTCGGAAATTGCTTCTGGTGTTCGAAATAGTTTTTCATTTTTTCTTATGCTATTTGAATAGAAAAATCGGCCCTTTTAAACCCGGATAGCATTCGGAATTTGAGGTTCAATAAATATTTTGCTGAGCTCAATAAAATTAACCGTCTTCCAGATATTCGCATCCGGCCAAAAATTATAAAAAATTCGTACCCAAATTCAAGTCGAGAATTTTAAAAACCTTTTTTTCTCGGTTTTTAATAGATATTAGAATCCAGCAAAATGTTACTTGTCTTGTATGACTATTTTTAGTCGACATGCGAAATTTCAGACTCCAGGACTCATTTTTGAGTTTTTGCCTCAATCCACTTTTCTTGCAGTTCAGTGGTCACTCGTTTGGGTCACTTTCATTTTATGACCTAAAAATTAGGTCGTTCCCAGGCACTAAACGCAACTGTACTACAAGACCAAAAATACCAGAACTTAGTCATACAGCACCGAAATTGAAAGAAAAAATCAAAAATATTAATTTTTGATGAAGAAACAGAGTTTTCAATTTCCCTTACTGTTTGGCCGCGGATGTCACCCTACTCCGCTCGGTCAATAAAACAACAAATAAGAGAGCTAGAATGAATAAAAAAATTGTTCCGGAAAGCTCTTAAGAGTGACTATCAATCTACGATAAGAAAAAGTAACTTTTATAAGTAAAATTGAGAGAAAAGTGCAGGTTTTTCAAAAATTAATTAATTTTTTAAAACCTAATAAAAACCAAAGAAATGCTTTTCAAATAGGGCCATTTTCAGTTTTGGCTAGATTAACATCTTGGTTAACGAAAACAAGCTTTGTCTGAGCGCTGGGAACAGAAATGAGAAATCTCCGAGCAAAACTGTAATCCGCGGATCGCTTACCCCAAATTCAAGTCGGCCGTAGTAGTAGTAGTAGTAGTAGTAGTAGTAGTAGTAGTAGTAGTAGTAGTAGTAGTAGTAGTAGTAGTAGTAGTGGTAGTAGTAGTAGTAGTAGTAGTAGTAGTAGGAGTAGTAGTAGTAGTAATAGTAGTATTAGTGGTAGTAGTAGTAGTAGTACTAGTAGTAGTAGTAGTAGTAGTAGTAGTAGTAGTAGTAGTAGTAGTAGTAGTAGTAGTAGTAGTAGTAGTAGTAGTAGTAGTAGTAGTAGTATTAGTAATATCAGAAAAGGACGTTGCTATTATACGGAGCAGCGGGTGTCCTTATCAGCGTCCGTCCGGGACGCCGCTCCTCGGTATGATCAACTACGTCCTATATGCAGAGCCCAGACTAGGGGTGTAAGGCAGCAAGTACCGGGCTGAGATGGTAGTTCGACATCGGATCTATCAGATAAGCCCCTAACTTTTAACTTTTTCGAAGAAAAAAGGCCCACTACCGGCTTGGTAGTGGGCCTGCTTTTCGTGGGTGAGTAGACAGTTTTGCTACACCAGTTTTTATCTCGGACAGTTCTGCTAACTTTTTTTGAAGGCTGATTTCTGCACTTTCCAAAGGCTTCTGGAGGTGATTCAAAGTGCAAATGAAAGCTCACTAACAGTTCTTCATAATCTGTTTTCGGCTTTTTTGAATTTCAAGGTATAAATAGGAGCTAATTTTCGAGTAGTGGGTTGGTGAGTAGACCGCGCTGCTAGTGCTTATACGTGTAGGAGATTCCCAATTTACATTTTTGATGACTTTTTTTGCACCAATATCATTGTATTGGCCTGGAAAGACATCCTAGTATAGGAACTAGGTATCTAAAATCATTATTTGTGGTACCTACCTAGCGTTAGTTGTACAGTTAGGGAGGACCCCGCTGCTAACATTGATGATCAAACACCTCTCATTATCTTACCTGTTGATTGTTCCGAACAAGTTTTTCACCTTTCCGAACTATTATCGCACTGTATGAAGGCAAAAAGAAACTTAAAAAAATTTCTGCAAAGCTAGGAGAGAGAACTGTGCTCACTAATAGCAATGACACTTGACGCAAAATTTCACCAAAAAATTAATCTCGGAGCCTCTTGCTACCCCACTACTACTACTACTACTACTACTACTACTACTACTACTACTACTACTACTACTACTACTACTACTACCCCACTACTTACACATTTACCACATTTGAAATACTGATCTCTCTTTCTGATCTCAATAGAAGACAATCACCGGCCCCAACATTTGTATTAACGTCCTCTCTAACATCTCCAATACATAATGGGCCTTCTATAATGTAAATAATGGGCCACGGACCCGACTGCTAATGCAGAAATCGAAAATGAACAATCTGGGTAATATAATCAACGAAGTAAGAAAAATAAGCTACACAGTAGCAAAAACAAAACAAAACATTAACAAAGCTCAGACAAATCAGCTACAGTAGTATAAAACAACTTATCTACAACAAAGACTCAACAAGATAAAGACGATGGAAGTTTGTGACAATCTAGCAGTATGGTCTGGTCTCACCAGTTTTCGAACTCAAGTTTAAACAAAGTTTCATTCAGCTAAGCGATTAACAAGTGCCTTCAGTTTGTCGTATATCTTGTTCACAAGGTTCTTGTGGGGGTTTTTTCCAGTTTTGTCCCGAAGTGCAGCTTGGATTTCAGTCTTACTAGGAGTGGTCTTGGCCTGGGCAAATACGAGGAGCAGACCCTTTTCCTCAGCCTTCCAGTTAATTCTACCGGAAAAATTGTTTAGGCATGCGATA
Organism: Convolutriloba macropyga; assembly: GCF_964194025.1. Classification (NCBI taxonomy): domain Eukaryota; kingdom Metazoa; phylum Xenacoelomorpha; order Acoela; family Convolutidae; genus Convolutriloba; species Convolutriloba macropyga. The sequence continues at coordinate 55,182,998 of NC_134474.1, read as the reverse complement.
AACTCTCCTCTCCTCCGTTCCGGAACAACGCTCTGGGATTTCCTAGAGGCAGAGAGAATTGA
>NC_134474.1:55142936-55177936 GCF_964194025.1 Convolutriloba macropyga | reverse complement strand
ATTTTTGGAAGACCATCAGAGCAGAAAAATAAGGTTATTTAGTTTTTGAGTTTTTAGGCCAACACTCATCACCGGCAAAGAGCAGAGGAAAAAGGCTTGTGCATGAGTTTGGTAAAACTTTCACGAAAATTAGGAAGAGGCAACCCACTGAGTGCTCCAAACTCAGAAGAAAGACTGCCATCGCTTTTTACGAACAAAGATCGACATGCAAAATATGACTTTAATAAGGCTAAAAAATGTTTCTTGCCAGCCGGTTTTGAACAATTTTCTCAGTTAAATTCCCTGGTCTGAACAATCAAAAGCTTAACTACTGTAATCGGTAAAAATGATATCAATCTCTTTTTGCTGTTCGAAACCTTCGTAGACTCTCTGCACAAAAACTAGTAACTGCGTGACTGTAGTTTCTTTTTTTTGAATACCAAATTGAGTTATATGCAGATGGGGTGAAGAAAACTCTTTGAGTTGATTGAATAATACCCGCTAAAAAAATTTTGGTGTGATGCACAGAAGCAAAACAGGTTGATAATTTGAAACGTCCGATGAGTCACCTTTCTCGAAAAGAGGGCTGACTAAAGCTGTTCTCCGGAAATTAGGGAAAGTGCAAAGACAAACAATTTTGCGAAAAATTTGAGCTAGAGAATAATTCAAGGCAAAACTTAGTTTCTGAAGGAGAATCGGTTGTAATTGTTCGGCAACTTTGCTTTCGTTCAAGTCTAAGCTAGAACAGATAATCATTATTTCCTTCTCGCTAACAGAAATTTTCTCTGTCGACTCACTGCATTCAGATATCTGGGGCTCAGTATAAGGAGGTGATGTAATATAACCACGCATGAAAAGAAATTTTCAGCTCTTGATTTACCGTCCTTTGAAAAGGAATCTAGATAAGGCATATATGAGGCAATTGTGTTATACGGAAAATTTGAAATAGATAAAAAGATTGGTTGTGCATCTTCAAGCAGCAAGCTGTTTTTCAAATTCAACTTGAGCTAAAGTTAGGAGGAGGAGGTTTGTATCCTTGATCGACAATCTGCCCCAGACAGACAGAGAGTTAGTAAGGATTGTTAACGCAAGCATCTTGTAGAATAACAAAATCTCAACCCTGTATTATCTAATCTGCCTCAGTTTTCACAGTTAATATACCAAGCAGGATAATTTTTTAAGCGTCTTGCCAATATATTCTTCAATCCTGAAGTAGCTGGAAAAAGTAACGCCAAGAATGGTCAGCGTCACTACTTGCAGAATGTTGTAAACCAAGGAAGAAATGGTAGGTTTTTTGTCTGAAAAGAGTTAACAGTCGATATAAAATTGTTAAACTACTCAAAAGTTTTCGCAATAACTTGCATCGCCATGAGTAAAAAACATGTTAAGTTAAATATTTACAAATATGTAGACATACAGTAACCTGTCATGATAATCTATTTACATTATCAAATTTTTCTAAAATTCCTATAGACTTCCAGCTTGTAATTGTTAAAAGTTTAGAAGAAATTTAAATTTATCAATTTGAGTCTTTCTTTTTTCATTTTTTTTTGTTTTGATGAACAATATAAAGTTGCTCCTGTAATGTACAATATAATTCAGTTCATAAAATTTTTAAGGCAGAATATGCTTTCTGCACTTAATATTTCATTGTTATTTCCCTGCTCTTGTACTCGTCCCGCGTATTCAGTTGTGGCTTGCGTCTACTAGGGTGTAAAAATTCTATGGTCATAAGTGTTTTTGTATCCTGCCACAGACCTATATTCTTATAATCAAAGGTTGTTAGAGCACCACAGAATTCAACAACATGTTGTTCCACCGGTGACTTAGTTTTTTGATGCTCCAAAATTCTAGTGGTCATATGTCGACATGTTCGTTTGACATAGGCGGAATTGCATCCACAACAAATGCGCTCGTTGAGAACATAAGACCTCAGATTGCTATCAAAACTAGATTTCAGGGACAGTAGGCATTTTCTAAGTTTTATGTGGTAAAGATGAGTGTCATTTTGCACCTTTTTTGATGTTCGCTTCAATTGCAGGCTGATGTTACCTAGATACTTCAGGAAACAACAGAATAAAGAAATAAACATCTTCGGCAGTTAGTTTTTGTTCCCTCTGTTGTATCTTCTTACCACCGTTTTTCATTTTGGCCTTCTTATGATTTTTTGTAAAACATCGCTGATTATCCTAGAAGTCCAATTTTCAGGGTTTTGATTTTTTAGCCAAATACTTTCAATTTCCTTCAAAGCGTTGTCAAATTTTTGCCAAGAGCTAGTACGTCTAAAAACCCGCCGAACAGCTTTTTTACAACTTTTTCTCATGTTGGATTGTTGCAGAGCTACGGAAGTTCAAGACAACTTCCGTATCGGTTGTTTTCTTGTACACACACAAAAAAATTTTTCACAGCTGTTTAAATTGATGTTCATGTCTAAAAATGCTAAATCAACATTTTTTGTCAGGTTTTTACATTGTGAATTCTATTTTTTTTTTGCAGGGCGTTTACTTTTCCGAGCAAGATTTCCGGTTCACCGCTTACCCTACAAATTATATTGTCAACAAATCTTTCGAATATTTATTTTCCAGTTTCCATTTCATTACCTAGTTTACTTTTTTTCTGGCAACTACCGCAATGCCACATTATGTCCTCCATTTAGTTGATGATCGGTATTTTGGCGTCTTGCATGGAACCAATTCACACATTTTTTAAATTCAACTCCTTATCTTTTATAGGTGACTCTAGGTTGCCTTCAGGACAGGCCCCAAGTTCCTATTTAGGGATCACATTGATGATTTCTTTCTTTTCCTTGATCTGATGTTCAAACGATTTAATCCAAACGTTTGCCAGAGTTACTGCAATGATGTTCCGAGTGCTAAGTCATCCACTTGACAAAATCATTTGTCATTGCATTTAAAACAGTCATTTGCCACAGCTAGCTTCAAGAGTATTTTCAAATTTGATTTTGACATATCTGGGGCCTGGTCATTAGAGTACAGGCTCTTCAAGACTATTTGAATTACATCATTAGGAGGGTCGTTTGCATATAGGCTCTTCAACTCCACAGGAACTATGCTCTCATCGGGCCCCAATTTGATGGATTCTAGTTTTCCCCATGCATTGAGCGTTGACGTCTCAATGTTAGTACCCAGTACTTTATCAAAGAGTGGCGAGAGGAATTGATTCAATTTGTAATAACAACTTCCTGGGGTAAACAACATTGGGCGTAAAGGAATTCCATTCTAGTGCACTTTTGCTAGGTCATAAATTCTCGCGGTTTGTGCTCCTGTTGGTTCATATCAAGCAGCGCGCTGATGTTGTGTTTTTCAATCTCCAGAGCAATTTTATCACCTGCAGTAGCAATTTCTTGAAACTGGGATCAATCAAGAGCTTCAGACAGCTTTCTGTGGCATGATTGCATCCTCATCCCAAGCGTTTATTAAAAGGAACAGCCATGATGTCGTTATCTTTCAAAAAATTTGCCACCTTCGCAGCACCTCTGTTGGTTGGTGTTTCCTGACATTTTTAGAGTATCTCCAATGGTAGTGGAGGATTCGGAGTAAGACCCCTGGTTTTCCGCCTAATTCACACTTCAGATCAGCTTTATTTTCTTTGATATGTTGCAGTTTACCCATCTGCAATTCACTCTGCATGTGCATTTGTTCTCTCCATCACAATGATTTGCAAAAAATTGAAAATATTTCCTATAGTGTAAATTTGCCTAGGGTCTTTCCGTAAACATTCACAACTTTAGAAACGTAGTTGAAGACCAATTTTGTTCTTTTAAAAAATATCGTTAGCTTTGTTTATTCTCGCTTTCGTGATTCAATATTCATCCCGTTCAGTCGACGTATTGTTTCTACTGCTTCTTCAACATTGTTAATATCTACATCACGATCCCCTCGAATAATTGATAATAGAAGAAAAAGATATTGCACTTCTACATAGAGACTCAGTGGTAACAATTTTAAGGCCACTAAGCGAATTAGGTAGCACCAAATTTAGTTGAGTATCAATTTCGTTGCATGGCGTTAGACTTTATCAAACTCATGGAGGTTACTTCTGCCTGGTAGCCAAGTTTGAGAGGCATAGGCGGCAATCGGCACAACATATCTTTAAATGTATGCATTTAATTTCACTTTCCAGTCACATGAGGTTGACAAATTAGTTTTTGTTTAAATGAGTGCTCCTTGCTTTTCTAGACCTACTAAAACGATTTTTTTTCCATCTTACGTTTTGCTGTATAATGAATCCCAAATCACGTCGAGACTTGACTGATTTGAGATATTTTCTCCCTACTTTGCCTTGATGCAAACTTTTATGTTAAGTATATGAGATTTCTTTGTATTCAGTTTCATTTTTTTTGTCTCGAGCCACTTCTGAATAGTTTCTGTTGCCTTATTCTTGTCACTTTGTTTGCTTGCTGTTGCTTTAAAATCATCAACGGAACCGTAGCTTTCATCTTCTTGTTTTTCGAGCAGGTCATTGATGAACAGGAGAAATTTATGTGGCCAAAAAATTGACCCTTGGGGCACACTGCATGTGACAATTCGGGGGAAGATTTTTGGCCGTTTATTTGAACAAATTGCTTTCTGTTTGAGAGATGAGTATTTATTAGGCCTCATACGTTTCCACCAAATCGAGGAAAATTCAATTTTTCAAGTAAGACGACATGCGAAACAGTGTCAGAGATTTTGACGAAATCAAGATACAGTAAACTGATTTCTCGAGTTGCATCAAGGTTGTTGTATTCAAAAATTTTATCTAGGAAAGCGATTAAAAGAATTGTGGCAGATCGTCGCTTCCTAAAACCGTAGGGAATTGGGTTAAACTTTCTTCCAAAAAGGTAGTAAATGTAGTCAAAAATTAGTACTTCAAATACTTTTGAGGTACAGCAAAAGAGACTTTTGGCCGATAATATGTCACATCAACCTTAATACCTTTTTTAAAGATTGGCCTTACCGGGATTATTTTCAAATATGTAGGAAAACGATGTTTGTTTATGCATGTCTGCAGAAGTAATATCATTGGTTTACACAAAGTTTTGTGCTATTTCTCTAATATGAGGTTTCTCAATGAGGGTTCCTAATTTCAAACAGATCTCGTCATCAATTCCTCTTTCCAGGTGCGCGTGGACCAGATTGTCTATGTCTGCTAAAAAGTACCCCTCATCGAATTCATCGCAGATTGGATGTTTCAGGACAGAAGATTTTTTACAAATGTAGCTGAGCTAACGCCTTCAAGTATTCTGATGGAACCGAAATTTTGTTCCTTTAAAGGCCTGCCTTAACGTACCGAGAGCTTTTTCAATTTAACATCCAAAGGTTAGTTTATGTTCTAGTCTAATTTTCCGGACATATAAGCGTATGTTCAATGCGACAGAACGTAACGAGTTGTTGTACGTAACCAGAAGCTCACCAAAGTTGCCTTCGTTGAATTAAAAGCTTATGCTCTCTGCACCACAAAAAACGTTCTCATAGAATCTTGCAGAATTTTGGTTAGTTCTCTGGGTCCACGGTATTAACACAGTAATATCATTAGCATACTTTTAGAATAAAACTTAATAAAAAGCGTTTGGTATTTAATAAGTTAGTTCTCCAGATCTTGTTATGGCCATCCTGTGAGGTAGACCCGCGACAAAACACAACCTGAGACTGCCGACAGGCATCAAAAACACCAGGTTTTTGCTTTTCATATCAATTTTTTCATTTATTTCATAGTTATTCATATTCAAAAAATCCTGTTCCTTAGGTGAAAGGTGACTCCGCACTTCAAGCCGAAGAGAATTCCATGCTTCTCAAGGAGATTGGTTATCGGAACATCGCGGAAAAAAACTGAGTTCTGAGCAGACAAAAGCGACGATACACTCCTTCAGAGGTGCTAATCTGGAGGATCTGACCAGAACCCTTTAATAATATAGACCAAAGAGACCACACATTGTAACTATAATTGCTGGTTTTGTTTATCTTGAAACAAGGGCAAATGACTTTTGAAATAACTGGAGAAACTAATAAACACAATTATTGGCAAACTTCAATCACGCTTCGTCATTGTCCCAAAAATTATTGGCTCCACAAACAATCGTTTTATAAATAGTTAAATTAGTAATATAAATTATGCTCTTTATAAACTAATTTGTAGTTTTATTCATCCAACCATTCAAATTCTGTCACCATACTTCAATCTCTTTTTTATTACAATTGATAAACATTTCTCTTTCTGTGGTAACCATAGTTGGCTTGGTATTTAGCCCGCATGTTTCAATTCTTCGTTCGTTAATTAATCATATGTTTTCAAACTACCAACAGCCTCCCTTATTTATATTCCATCTACATGTTCGAGCAGTCACACTGCTGAAAAATTTTGCACCATGAGAACTTCCGATGCGAGATTAAAGTAACTCTAATATCTTAAGAGGCAACAACTCTAAACCATGCAGTGCCGGTAGCCAGACATTGCAAGCTTTTTAGGAAGCTCTTCTTGAACCCTGCAATTACTGGCTGAATATCGATGAAAGCAAAAAGAGCTTATGAAGAACATCTGGAAACAAATTGTTCATTGGAAAGCAACCCTCTGTACGCTGCCAAGAAGCAAGAGAGGCCTTAAGCTCAACAATACCTTGAATGAAATGCTGTTTGCCACTTGAAAAGATTCTAACCCGGAAACAGCAATGAACTGCGCAATGGTGATGCCTCATCTTATTCTCGCAAGAACAGGAACGGAGGATGATGCCTCAAATGGCAAAACCATTTCAAGACGGTTAGATCAATGGATAAATTTGGACATAGGTTCCGTTTTTCTGGAAGCAGAACTTAACCAGGAACGGAAGAGCAAAACCAAAACAAAAGGATCTGTTGATGATTACAGCGCAATTGGTAAAACATGTGAAGAGAAAAAAATACCAATGCCATCCGAAGTCTTACAAAAGAAGCGAAGGATGGTGTCCTTTCCTTAACTGACAGAACTGACAAAAAAGCAGTTCATGATGTCTTACGCAAATAACAATTGGAGCCACACCAACAAAGTTGAATTGTCTAGTGACCAATGATCATCCAAAAAGTTTACCACGCCATCAATCAACATTCGAAAAATTCAAGGCCTCAATGGTTAGAAAGTCTGTTATCAAGACGCATGAAAGCCATGGCCCTTCCGGTCTTGATGCCAACGAATGGCAAAGGCATCTGACATCCATTAGTTTGTCCTCAACTGATCTATGCAAAACGATAGCTAAACTGGCAATACGCATAGCTACATCTCATTTGAATTTCCTTGTTCCATATAGTTTATGCCGTTTGATAACTCTTGATAACTGCCCCGGTGTACGACCAACAGGAATTGGAGCCAAATTATTGGAAAAATTATTACAACCAACTTTAAGGTATTAGGTGGTGATCAGCAACTATGTACGGTTCAAAAAAGAAAAACTGATAATGCATTTTATACATTGAGAGATTTTAAATACGCGGATTTGGAGGCGATCTTGCTTATCGATGCAAAAATTGGTTTCAATAGTCTTAACCTTGATCTTGCTTTACGAAACATTGAGAAATTATGCCCTTCTAATTATTCTTCCATATGTAATATATCGTGAACCATCGAATTTGTTTACCAACAAAAAACAATTTTCTCTCAGGAAGGTAAACCCAAAGGCGAAACCCTTGCAATGTCGACTTATGGAGTTGCCTTCATCTTTAAAATTGAACCACTTGATTGCTTTATAGTTCAAAAGTGGTATGCGGACAATGACAACGCTGTCGGTTCTCATGATAAATTGAAAAAACTTTTTTTTTCATTGAAAAAACATTGTCTTGATTTCGGTTACCAGCTTACCAAATGCCAATTTAATACCATAGAAGATTTTTTTGAAAGTACACAGCACACTTTTGAACATGACGAAGTGGAAATAGTTGACGGTTGTAGAGTACGTGGAATTGTAGTAGAATCTGATTATGCAGAAAAAAAATTGTGGAAAGATCTCTAAAACAGCAGAAATAGTTCTTAAAAAAAACTGGCCGCCCATGCCATTGTTTCACCAAAAAAGATTTGTAATCGTTCTTTATATGGGTTCAGCATAAATTGACCTTCCTGGCTCCTACAATGCCCAATTTTGAAGAACTGTTAAATGAAAATGAGATATCAATCAATGATGAGCTATTACCTAATCTATAAAGGAATCCAACATAAAAAAACACCTGAATATCTTTTCGTTGCAGATAAAAGAGGGTGACCTGAACATTCCTAAATCTGAAGATCGCTTTAAAGAATATGAACGTTTAGTTCAACTGTCAAGTCCATCATCCCTATCTCTGCTCGAAGCTGAACTTAAGCAACAAAAAATCAAACAAGAAATAAAAAAGTAGAAAGGACTTGTTATCAAATCAGAAAAGACCAGAATTAAGAACCAATTGAATCAGAGCAAGATTCGCTCACTTGGCTCAGATAGTGAAAAGGGAGCATCAAGCTGGTTAAAAACTACGCCATTGAAGAGATATCACTTTGACCTATCGAAAAGCAAGTTTCGTGATAGCATTCTCCTTCGCTACGGCTGGGACCCAGTGAAGATGCAATCACTATTTGCATACAATGAAAACTTCACTGTGGCACATGCCTTCCATTGTCCGAAAGGAGGATACACGCACATGAGACGAGACATAACGAACTTCGTGTTTCCTTTGCGAATTTTTTATTTGATGTCTGCCATGATGTTAAGATGGAACCTCATCTTCAGCATTTGGAAGGGAAACGTTTGCTCTTAAATCAACGACAACTGTTGATGATGCAAGATTAGATATCAAGGCCAACGGACTTTGGGAATCGACGTTCAAAAGAACTTATTTTGATGTGAAATATTCAACCCGCTGGAAAAATGTTGCCCTCACAGCAGTAGCGAAGCCTGCAAGTACGATGAGTCTAATAAAAAAGAACGAATATGAACAAAGAATAGCTGAAGTTGAGAAAGCAACATTTTGTCTGCTTGTCTTCGCTTGCACTGGTGGAGCTGGCGTTCAAAAGCGTTCAAACAACTGGCATCAAAGCTCTCAGCGCAAAAAGAGGCCAGCAACGCTGCTATATATCTAAGGACAAAAATCTGCTTTGCGCTTCTGAGGAGCAAAATCAGCTTTGCTCTCTTTTCGTCATTAGTTGTTTGTTTTCTAATGCTGTCTGTCTTTGGTTTTACTTTCTGAGCTAGTTTTTGTGTATAGTATCAATCTATTGATAGATTTAAGCAATATGAAATGCTTTATGTAGACTTAGCGCTTTTAGGGCCCCGGACCAGCAAATATTCACCCAGTGTTGGGAGGGGCATTTCTTAATTTACCTGATATTTTAGGGTACCAGGAATGGCATCGATCTGCAGTTTATTATGGATCAAATTTGCTGTTCTCGGGGAGGGTTATAAGTTATTTGACCTCTAGTTTTATTGGGGTTATAAAAGAAAAGGCCCCTTTAACTCTTCGATCTTAGTGATGTGTTCATTTGGGGTTTCCATGCTCTTTGACTTCGGGATTTGTGTATTTCTAAATGTTAAGTGCTAATGCATGGGGATAAAATATTCTATGCATCGTTTGATGGTTGCGGTCAATTGTTTCGTGATCAAAACTGAAATAAAAACCAATTAGTTGATGTCATTTTTAGGGGTCTTTGAGTTTTACGGATAATGTTTGGCTGTTCGTTTTTCTACGTGAATTTTTTGCAGTGTGTTCTACGCCCCTCAATTAAAAATTGTGTTTTTATGTAACACATTACTATTCAAAAGTTGCAGGTGCGCATGGTTGGCGTAAACATTATATGCCCACTTGGCTAGTGGTAATGCCTTTTTATGAACTTAGAAAACTTAGAAATATTGCTGTAACTCACCAGATACCCCAAAGTAAATTTGATGAATTCAATCCAAGTTTAATTGTTGAAAGCGACTTGTCTCAAAATGTGATATTCTTTCACGTTAGTTCAGCTCTGATTGAGTTTGAATTTGCGATAAACAGAGACAAAAATTGCGGATAAAATGTGATTTTATGACAACTTTATTCTTGTGCGACTTGGATGGGAGTTCATCAATTTTAATTTGTGGTATCTCGAGTCAAAATAATACCAATAAAAATTGTTTTATTTTACATTATAGTTTATTATTTTATTGTTATATAATTATTTTATTTTAAATTATTTCATTGTATTACTACTATCTTCGTTTTTCTTTTTTAATGAGTAATTGCCCCAAATTTGAAATCCTTATTAACTACTAATGCTGAAATATCCCAAAAATTTTAAATTGTTTAAAGTTGTTTTTTTTTCCAGAATGGCAATTATGTTGGTTGGGGGAGGGGGATTTAAGGGAGTCAATTTTTGTATAATTTTCTACAATTGTGAAGTTTGATTCTCTCCTCCAATCATGTATTCGGTTTCCGATTGAAAAGGTTGCCTATTTTATTTGAATGGCCTTTTGACTGACGCAAACAAACGCTACTAGGGATTTAAAAAACCATTCAAATTGATCTGCCCGTCGTAGTGGCTGACAAGAGTTAATTAACTTCAATTTTTAAGATGTAGCGCATGGCAATATAAGTGTTTTGCGAGCAGCAAATTCAAATTCTCGCCTTTTCAATGGCATATCAAGGAGCGATTATACACTGAATACTTGCCATATCAAACAGTCTGCGAAACAAACATGAAAAAGGTGAAGAAGGCATTCTCTCAGAGCATCAAGAGATTGAGTTAGTATATTTTGTTTGTTTTATAAAGCCAGAATACAGGGTTTCTGGTATAAATAATTCATGCCAATAAAGTTCATTTGCTCAATATCGTTTCGTTGACACAATTAAGCACTTTTGTTAGGTAAAGAGGGACAATGTTCCAGAAATCATTAACTTCAGCACAAGATTTGATCTCTTATAGCAATTTGATATGCCGAAATTTGGCCTGAACAAACGCGGTGAGCGAGGTTGTTATTCCCTTGTATTAGGCGTTGCTGGTGAAGATGAGGGGGAGCTGGCAGGCTATCAGTCAGCAACATCCCCATCTAGCAATAATTACCAGGTGCCTAACAACAGGATGTCGCTCCCACCCCAACACAGTCTCTCAAATCTGTACAGTATCCCGCCTATGGAATATGGACACCCTCAGTACCATGCACAGGGCACTGTTCTGCGGCATCCTTACGAATTCTCACAAATTAACGGTGAAGCAGGTCGAAACAGCCTTGGTCTTCCACTGCAAAGGAGTCAACTGCACTCGTCATCTAGCAGCTTTATAGAAACGCAACCTTACAATCAGCAGCAACAAATCACAGGTTCTCAATATATCTACTACCCTCCGAGACAGTATGCGTCTGGAACCCTTCAGCATGGCTATTCAGCACAACCCAACCCCATGTCCCCCGGTCCTGTTCAGAATGAGATGCAGGATTCGGGTGAACATAATATGAGCAGATCATGTAACGAAGCCTACTCCACGCAAGGATACAGTCAACAGAAATCTGACCCGGCCATCGCTAACGGGAAGCAAAAACCGCCATTACCCCGAACGCCTTCTTGGAAATTGCCAATGAAAGCAAAACGTGCCTTAAGTATAGCAGATATTTTCTCCATACGAAGGAATAAACCGACAGATGGGGATGGAAAGAGTAGTGGGCCTGTAAAAGGCATCCATAAGAAACCCAATTCAACACATGAAGAATTACTCTACAGAGTGGCTAGGTTAGATTATCTTTTTAATTGCTCTCAGCCAAAGTTTGTAGCAATTATATTAGTCCTGCTGATCTTCTTTAAGTCAGTTTTTGTACCACCGACTTTTCGTCTGATGATTTTTTATCTGTTCATTTGAATTTTTGTTCGGAGAAACCGTACGCCTTGCTAGTCTCTAAGTATGCAATTCACCGAGATTGTTATTGAGACATAATTTAATGAACGATTTAAAGGCGATCCACTTTAAATCCCCGCCACCTCAATAGACTCTTAACACCGCACGCTTGAACCCTCCTCAGGACTCCCAGCACCAACCCACCACTGGTCCATCTCCCCTCAGGTAAGTTTAAGCTAGCCTCCCTAAGCCGCAGCTAGCTACAGACGAAACCCAACCGCTCACAGTTAGTCAATTATGTTTCAGTCGGTTAATTTTTTATAATTACGAAGTGATGACAACTATATTTCGGTCTAGCAGTTTAACTCAAGAATTCTTTATTTTCCCCCGTTGGATTTTGTAAATTTTCATCGCTGTTTCAACTTCTCTGTGCCGAGCATCATAAATGTGACTCGTCAAGTCGTTTTTGATCAACTGTTTCGGTCAAAACTTGGGAGTTCTGCGAGGACAATCTACTCGCTGAAAAGGCTCATAAAAGATATTTATGTAATATATTTATGTGCTAATGAGACATTTTTGCTTGACTCGATTTGAAGTATTTGAACAGGATTCTTGATTTAGCAATGATAGTTAGATTTTACATTAGATTTTGCAATGATAATTTTACGGAAATATTGCGGCCATTTACTATTTTAATTCCATTAATCCAATTTTGGTAGCTCTTCCGATAGTCCTTTGTTGGCTGTACAGACAATCCACCTAGTATTTTGAACTCGAAGCTCATTTTGTATGCTAGGTTCAATAATTTTTGGTTATTTTAAAAGTGCTCCACAGCTAGTCATTGCATGAAACAATTTATGCGTTTGTTGCTTTTGTTGAACAATGACATTTTTCCCAGAAGTTCATCTGTAATAATACCATTAAATGAAATGGGGCCAGATAACATTTTGCAAATAATGCAAATGGAAATGTTCTTAATTTTTAGCTCTCCGTGTGGAACTCATTAACCACAGATCAATTGTTTCTGAATTTTCAGTATGGACTGGGAAGTTTGAGCCAGTAATAGCTTTTTTCAGGTGTTTTAAGAGCAGGTAATACGACATGTTATGACGCAAGCAGATATGTAAACTGTTTTCATACCGAATTTAAAATGTGGTCGACGAAGTTTAAATAGTTTGGACCTAAAGACATCTGGTGACCCATAATGTTGTACTTGGTAAATGTTTGCGTGTGCTTTAAGAGAGATTTTAACTCCAGCTACTGAATTCTGTTATGCTAATACACTTCTTGTCGAATATTTTTGCATCTAATTCGTATAAGGTCATTTTTCCTTGCGGTTTTTATGATTAGGTTAAGTTTTAACCAACTTACCATTATTTATGTGTTCAGTAATTTCAAACTTTTCTCAAGTGACGCTAACATTCATGAAAACGTAAGTAGCTTAATCTACTTGTAATTTGTTTTATTCAAGTTTATCATTTGTACACCCCTACGAGGTAGTTAGCCTTCCTCTACTGCTGCCACACTGAAGTTAGCTTTAGCTGCACTCTAATTGCATGTTTTTAAAAAGAAAGATAGCGTCTAGGATAATCGCTCATAAGTTTTAATTTTATGTAACCCAAGAGTTACAAGGAAAGATATTTCTTTTGATTTTTTTTACAATCCATGAAGATTATTAATTGCTCTTGAACGTAGTTCATAGCAATTATTGTAAACGTGTGTGTCTTTTTTATGCAAAATTAAAATTATCGCTTGACAATTTTGACTTTTCGAGTGACTTTTACGCCCTTGACTTTTTGCATTTCGCGTGATCTAAAATTCTCTCTCAATCACAATTTCAAGCAGCTGAACTCAATTGGCGGCAATTTAATACTAAAAGTCAAATGAAAAGTGCGCCGAAACTGGTGTCATTTTTTACTTTAAATCTTAATAGTGGTATGTTAACCTCTAATGTGGTTATTTGAAGCCCACTATAGAACTTCTTAGTCCCATTTAGGCTCCTCCTCCCCCCCCCCCCCCCGACTGAAGCAGGCTGCAATTGATTAGAGCTCCCACTAGTCGTTCAAGAGCAATTCTTCCGACGTTTAGTCGGTTTTGTTAATGTGTACGGGTGCTGTCTGTCTGGGACTTGACGAGGGGTATTGACGAAGTGTTTTTTGGTCGATATTGTTTGGGGCTGTGTTTGAAACAGGAAATGCCGCTTGTCAAGTTCCACTTGTCAAGTTAAGTTTTTTGGTCAAATTAATGAAAAAAATTGAAAAGCAGAAAGCAAAAGTTTTCTGTTTGCGCAGCTGTTTTGAGAGCAAAAAAGTAGGTGGGAAAAACATTCGTGAAGTGAGCAATTTGTTTCAGTAGGTCACTATGCTAAATATATTGTTCAATGGTTTTTCTGGAGGTTTTAATTGCTTTCAAACGAAGCAAATATAGTAGTCCTGTGGTTTTTGTCTGGCCCTTTAGATTTGTTCCTCTGGCCCTCAAAAGCGGGAGAAACAAGTAACGCCCGGAGTGCATTAGGGGTTTTAGTTTAGCTTTTTGGCTTATTAGAGTATAAGTATGCAATTTGACGAAATTGTTTTGGAAACAACTTCATGGTGTGAAGGGCAGTTCTTGAAGAGTTTGACCCCCAACTTGACCCTTCCCCCAACATCCCCCTAAGCTAGCCTCCCTAAACCGTAGTTAGCTACTGTCATATGTTTTCCGTACTATCAAGGTCTGTTGTTAGTGAAATACATTGATTTGCTTTTTCAAAGTTTTTCTAGATTTGTTCTGGTATATAGTTTTCATCGTCATGGGGGTTATACTACCGGATGACGTAACACTTTCGTCACTATCTGCTTTTTACGATGCAAAAGATTTGGGTTGAATTGGTGCGTTGTCTTTAAAAACATATGTTTACACTTTTTTCTTACATTTTGATGTCATTGAGAACTCAATATAGAGTAGCGATTTTATCCATGCTGGAATTTTAAAGGAAGTGAAATAGCGGGTAAATCGTCATTGAAGCATCAGTTGGTTTCCAGCTGCTTTTAAAGTGGAGTAAGAAATTTGTGTTTGAGTGTAATTTCTGTTTTCAATGCTTTATAGAGTTGATTGTTTGTAAGACTTTGACAGTTTTAGTTTTCAAAAAACGTTAGTGCATTTTTGAGTATTGCCCTTTGAGTGTTGTTGCTATTAATGCTGTCATATTAGCTGCTCTTTTTAATGACAGATGATATTGTCTTTCTAATAAGCCATTCGTGAGCTCATTTAGATTTTTAAGTTGATAGCTGCTTTCCTGAGACTTGCTTGTTTTTGTTTTTGTGCTCTTGTGGCTTAGTCTCAATGAGAAAGGTTGTCCTCTGCCTTGTAATGCGGCATAGTTTTTTGATTAATCACATTCTGGTGTTCAACCTGGACCCTATTTAAGCGTTTAGAGTTTTCGTTCATTTCTCACCGTCATCGTTTCTACGTCTGTATATGCTCTAAGTAATATTTTTGCTACGCGCTTTTTTGACGCTACTAATTTTCAAAAGGATTCCGATTTTCGAAAACAAAAAGGAGTAAATGAGAGTCACTATATTCTGAGAAAAAAGTAGCGTCGGAGTCGTTACAACCAATACCGTTGATCTCCAAAAGCTAAAATATTTACGTTAGTAACCGAGCTATATTAGTACCGTTGAATCACGAGCCGTGGAATCAAATTCATAGAAACCAGCAGTTATCAACTTGAGAAAATACGGGGTATCAATAGCTATCTAGATTTTTTATTGATAATTTTGACAATAGTTTTCTGAACAACCAATTTTGTTAACTAGATGTTTAGTTGCTCTCAAACATTGTTTACAGCAATTATATTAGTCTGGTCTTTTTATGAGATTTTTCGCTCGACAGATTTTTCATCTGACCCTATTAACTTATTTTCGGGCATCAAGTGACTGAGCAACTCGCTTAGAGCCTTACGCCTTTTTAGTCTCTAAGTAAGCAAAACTATTTTTGAGGAGACAATTTTATGGTGTTGAGTGCGGGTTGTTTCTTATTATTTTGACAGTCTTAGCCCCTTTCTCCCCTCAGTCCACCCTCCTCCACCTAGAGATTGCCCCCTCTCGTCTAGCACCTATTTCAACCCTAATTCTTTGGATTTCATTTCAGGACTTGTCTTTTTTTTTTATTTTTCATGCAATTTCCACGGAGTTTTTTTGAGTTTTGTCTGATGATAAGTTGACGTTTGTCAAAGTTGATAAAGGTTCTTCTGTAGGACTTATTTATCGTTATGTCCAATTTGTGAGCTATATGTCTTGGCAATGCAAACTTAAACACGCAAAATTATACTTAATTTTACATAATTTTCTTGTTTTGTCATTTTTCAGTGAAACGTTTAAGGACTTGAATATACGTTACTGTTTAGTTTTAAAGTTAAAGAAATGGTTTTTAAGATAATAGTTTCAAGTTTTTTAGCAAAATTTCCGATTGAGTTTGCATTTTTCGTGCATGGGTTACTACCAATGTTTTTAGCGGCATAAATTTAGCTTTAAGAACAACAGCGTCATGAACTTGAACAACTTTTGTTTATTTTTGTTACTATTTTCCCAAATTTTCAACGTTTGTCATTTCTTGCTTATGTGTTCAGCTTAGTTTTTTCTAGCATGCAAGTTATTTGTTCTGTAGATTTTAGCAAGAAAACGTGGTTTGGAGCCATGAATATGCAGAAATAGACATCTCGCGTTGAGTTCGGTTTTTATTAAATTTCTGGATTGTTTTGTTTGATTTTCAATTTTTCTGAGCTCAAGTTGTTAATAAAATTTTTTTGAGCCCGATGCTGTACTTTTGCTTAAATTTGAACACTGCAATTCTGGTTTTGCAGAAACTGACACCACGGAACTCTATCGAATTTTCGTTTTTCTAATTTGTTGTTCTATTATATTTGTTTTGCCTGTCTCTGATTGCCTCTTATATACCAAGCAAGCTTTCGCATATTTGCCAACTTATCTGCTTTTTAAACACTTTTTTTTTTAAAAAAAACGCTTTCAAAAGACTAGAAGTATATACTGAATTTTTTTTGTTTTTCAAACCATGTTTTGCTGGCATTGTTCATTTGGTCTGCTGGTCAGGTGCACTAGTTTTATTTTTTTTCATTTATTATTTTGAATTGTGTTTCAAGAATTGTCGTGCTATATTTTTTCTCATTTGCGTGAATAACTTTTTGGTCTCACACACATGGCGTACTTCACTCAAAAATTACTTCAAAATGACGTTTACTTATTTTAATTGAAGGAGTTATGGTCAACTGAGTAAAGCTGAATTAAATTGAAGGTTAATTAAGTGCAGCTAATGGAAATAACACGTTATGCAATTTCCTCAAAATAAAAGTATGGCATTTCAGCAGTTCCAAAATAGAACTTAAGTCTTAAGTCTAGTCGGTCTTTTTGCAGCATTTTTCAAATTTAAATTGCTAAGTGACCCCCCAGATTGCTCCAGAGTAGAATAAAATTTTTAAATAACGTCAAATAGTCCACCTCAACTGTATGGAAAGTGTGAGAATTCTCGTCTTTCAGAAAAATGTGTTAATTTAACCTTGATATTTTTCAATAATCATGGCCTAATGCTTCAATAACCACGGTTGGCAGATAAATACATGCAGTTGATTTAGTGGTATGTACCATCTATCCATGGAAACGTTTTACCAATTATCTGAGAGGCACTCGTTTTTTATCCCTCCTCCCTCGCTCGTTTTGCATTCCATGAATAAGTAAGTGACCAAAAGGCTATAATGGCATCCTGTCTAGCCACTAACTGTAGAGCGAAGAGGAACGGTCGGCAGGTGTGATTTGGTGAACAAATTAAAGTAGATTGAACCGATATATATGATAGTATACACGGCACTCAGTCTCAAACCTGTATTTGGTTTCATCAGCTTTGTTTGCTCCTAATATAAGCTGCAGCCGCCATGTTTGTTGTTTTGTTGTTTACTCCCTGCTTCAATGCGCTTTGTCGAGTCCAAATCTGAATGCATGTTTTTAAGACTCAAAAGAATTCAACTGTCGATATTATTCAATGGAATAAGTTTAGACATTATTCAAGGAATTCTAAAATTTAATCAAAATTTATCCCGCTTTGAACTTGGTATTTGGCAATGAACGGTTGTTAAATGTTTGATGTGTAAGACATTGCAATTAAACCTAATTTATGAAACGTCATTCTGGTAATTTATGTTATTTAATAATGTCCAGGTATAAAAGTTTGCCTAAAGAGTTTGAATGTCAACCAATGTTGCAAGTCTAGAAAACAGTTGTTTTAAAAGAAGTGTTCTCAACGCATTCTCGTAGGTCATATATTTCGAAATTTAGGTTGAACGAAAACAAACGTTAGTTTCTTGTGATTATTGTTTGAATGTTTAATAAATTCAGTGATAGAACATAATTGAAAGTTAAGATTAAGATTCATTACTTTTTAATGTTTTTGGAAATCTGTTTTTAGTTATTATTCCTCCGACTTTGCTTTCGACCGCATATTTTGTCTTCAAGCAACCGTCCTTTAGAGGACTAAAATGGTGTCAAGTTGTCTTTGGCGAAAATTTGGCACAGCGCTCCAAGTTCACAATCTCACCAGTCTCCGTAAATGTCACTTAGCCGCATTTTTTTTGTTCTTAAGAATTGATTTGCATGCAGGCTTTAATTAGCATCATTTTGAATCCTTTTTCTGAAGTCACAAATACTTTTTTTGAAGTAGTACAGAGCCTGACATCATTTTAGCGATTTCCCTTTATGTGCTTACTGGATAAAAATAAACGGTAGGTTTATTCACCTTTCAATTTTATACAGCGTTTTAAAGTGTATTTCAGTCAGTTTGCAGAAGGGAAACTGTTTGGAGTAATAAATTTGTGGTGTTATCGTAATCGGTACTTAAATAAGGGCTTTTATGTCTAATTTGTAATAGCGGTTCAGTAAAGACAGTTTAGTTCATTTCAAAATCCCCTGCTTGACTTCCGCTTTTTTGCGTGAATATAATAGATTGAATTTGACTTAAATGTAGTACCGACTAATTCTAAGCACTGTAGCACATGGAATCTTGGTAGTGTGAGTTGGTACAATATTCGGCCTCTCTCATCCGCAAATTTATACTCAACTTTGAAATAAATAGTGCTCAGCGGGTAAACCTGCGAAACTGAACATAATCTCAAATTTTAACTAAAACTTTGGTAACAAAATAATGGCAATTTTTTTAATAGCTATCAAGTAAATTCACGTGGTCAGTTAATAGAAATCGAGGTTTGATCTAAGTCCATAATTTGATCCTCCTTTTCACTATCAATTTCTCAATTGACTTGATCAAGATTCTTTTGCTAGCTTCTATATATTCAAACTCCACTCTCATTGGACTCAGAGAGTATCTGACTTGAAGACAAACTTTTCTCAAACCGAACATAAATTTTGATCCAGCTGCAACCCATGATATTTCCAAAATGTTGAAGAATCAAAATTTTCAAATTATTGGTGGTTCAAGCAGCCAAAAATGTTACAAAAT
The DNA here is from genome assembly GCF_964194025.1 of Convolutriloba macropyga. Classification (NCBI taxonomy): domain Eukaryota; kingdom Metazoa; phylum Xenacoelomorpha; order Acoela; family Convolutidae; genus Convolutriloba; species Convolutriloba macropyga. The sequence continues at coordinate 55,158,667 of NC_134474.1, read as the reverse complement.
TGGAAAATAATTGATTCATAGCAGAACACTTCAACTGAGCTTGAAAAAAAAAACAATTTTAGACGCAGATTTCATTGAAAGCGATAAGCCGGCAAAATTTTTGGCGATTCACGTGATGAACTTTTTTGTCACACTTGATTTACATCACTCTCAAAAATGACGGCTTCACTCTGAAATTGACTTTTCAAAGAGAGGGTCAAATGGGTGCATGTCACTCTAATTCAAGGGTATTTGAGGGATGCCAATAGAAGCTGCAGTAAGTTAAAAACTTTCTTGATAAAAATGTAACGTCTCATAATTTAATAATAAAGTTTCTTTTTGGTCTGCTGCTTTTACTATCTTTTTGAGACTGCAGATCTACGAAGCTATTGCGGCTTTTTTTCTGGCAATCTTCCAGCTATGTTTTAGGTTTTTTGGGACAGCTTGATTACTAAATCATTCAAACGAGGCGTGCTAATTTTATTCCACAGATCGCAAAAAGTTCCTGCAAAATATTGAAAGGAAAATAATTTTTTGTTCTGAAGTCTGGCATGTGTGGCCTGAAAGAGTTTTACTTGTGCCCTAAAAAGAAAACTTTTCGCGTTAACAGAAAACAAATTTAATTGTGCGGCCTCATTGTCAAAGATAGTTAATTTGCAAAAACATTATTTGAACGTAAATTAGTTCTCTAAAATATCAATTGGCACCAAATGGTACCAACTCATGTTTAGTGCAAACACTTCATTAATTGCTTTCAAACAAAGTTTGTAGCAATTATATTAGTCCTGTTGGTCTTTTTTATGCGATTTTTCGCTTGACCGATTTTTCGTCTGACTCATTGGGTATTACGTTTTCAGCTCACTATTCTCCAAGTATGCGATTCACAGAAACTGTTTTGGATTCTTATACTTCTGATGTGAAGGGCGGTTCGTATCAGCCCCCCTCACTTCACCCCCAATCCATCGTTCAGGCCTTACGGGCCACATGCAGCCAACCCCCCCCCCCACCCCCACCGTCCCCCCCCCCCCCCCCCCAACCACTGTTGCCCCTGATGCACCCCCTCCCGCTGCGCTCACCTCAGTCCCCTTCAATTAAGCTAAAGCTAGCCTAACTAAACCGTGGCTAGCTACTGACGAAACCAGCTGGTCGAATGAGAGCAATTCGACCGACGTTTGTCGCTTATGTTTAGTTTGTTATGACTATACAAGAAAAGCTTATTCCATTGCAGAAAAAGGAAACAGTTCAGGAAAATTTTTTTCTTCAGTTGGTGTTTGACCTGATACCTAATAAAGCAATTTTATGAAGTTTTCAGAAATGTGCGATTGTGTTGCGCAGTCTAGCCTCAATGTTACAAAGGTACAAGCAGAGTTGACTTTTTTTCTAAGGTTTCAACTTTCCATTTTATCCAACAGATAACTTGTTCATATGCCTTCTTGTGCTCAATGTAACATAATTGCAATTGATTTTTTTTTACCGCTGCCTCAAGGCGACGTTTTTCACTGTTTTTTTCAGAGAGTGAAATTTAAAACAAGAAAATCAGATCTGCAAAAATATTTTATGATTTTCTTGCATTTTGTGTGTCGCATCTTTTGTCCTTTTTGTGGGTCCGAATTTTTTTGTATTATTTATTCCTTATTAATTGTTTTCAAACAAAGTTTATAGCAATTATTTTAGTACTGTGGTCTTTTTAAGGTGATTGTTGGCAGACCTATTTTTCGTTTGTCCCTTTTAACTTTCCGTACTCAAAAACGGGATTAACAGGTAAAGCCTGGTAGTCATCAGTTCTCCTAGAACCGTGCGGCTTACCAGAGTCTAAGTATGAGATTCACCGAAACCATTTTGGAGACATAAATTGGTGGTATGCAGGGTGGTTCTTAGTTTGAGCCCTCCTATTTTCCCCCAGTCTCCACCCCCTATTTTCCCCCACTCCCCAATGCACATCGTTCCATCCATAACCCAGCGCGCTCGGAACACCTCGCTGTGATCGCCACGCGCCTTCAATTGAGCCAAAGCTAGCCTCTCTAAATCGTAGAGAGCCAAAGCTAGCCAACCGCTCGCCAGTTGGTTGAGAGAATTCGCCCGACTTAGTTGGTTATTAATAGCCACCGTCAGCCTCAAAGGCTATTGTTTAGGTGTTCTCTTTTTTAAAAAAAAATTCGCTTTACCTTTTGATTTTTTTTTCGTTTTACATAAGTCACGATTTTCACGGTTGACTTCTGACTTACCTCACTCACTGTTTCACTTAAATGGATATTTACTTTCACGTACCGAATTACGCAATGTAGTGAATTCGGTCAATGTCAAAAGAGCAAAATCAAAAGAAACGGGATAAGCCGATAAAGCCCGCTCTTCAATTCATAGTTCATTAGGTTATCAATGTTCCTTAAAGCGATTGCTAGCTGAAATTAGTATTAAGCTTAATAGCTTTCAGTTTATAAGCTGAATTAAGTGCAGTTTTCAAATCTAACTGAAACTGCACGCCGATATAGAACAGCTTTTGAAACTTGGGAGAAAATTCTGTCAATTTCTATCTTTGTTTCTCTTTTTCTGTTTCAATTCCGATGTGCGTCAACGGCGGCTATTTTCCGGCAATTTGTCGGCTGTTTTAAAATTTTTGATTATACTCTGATTTCGTATCGGTGTAAAAATTACTTTCGTGGCAATACGTTATCGTTTTTGCATTATATTTATTTGTATGATTTCTATGAGTGTGCCATTGTTTTGGGTCGGAGTTTACCAATACAGTGGTTTTCTTTTCTTATTAAAGCACAATTTTCGTTGAAATATTTTAAACATATTTACATTTTCGTTAAATATAGACAAAACAGCAAGGAACGTGAAAAATAATTTCAGGATGGCTTCAAAATTTCACGGTTTCTAATTTCGCATTCTGCTCTTTTGGCTTTTTAGAGATACATGAAGCGCCACAAAAATGACTGTCTTTCTTGCCACTGTCAATTTGTAAACAAGGGCAGATAGCTAAGCGGACTGTCATTAAGTGCACAAGGTGTACTATATGCTGACAAAATTGGAGATTATGATTTTTAATTACGTGTTTCATGATTTATTTTGGCATTTTTTCATCTAACAACTTTGGGAGATTTTGTGAGCGTTCAATTGTATTTGATTTTTTGATCGTTTTGATCAACTTTACTCACCTGTTCGAGTTTAGTGAATGTTATTTTAATTACTGGATAAGTTCAAATTCTATGCTGTTTGCAGTGATTGGTCTGAAAGAGATGAACTTTATTTCATTCTGGAATAATGGGTCTCATTTCGGTTATGGATAATGGGTTTTAAATATCACATTCTCAAGTGCTTTATTTTGTTGTTTTGGATACTCAACTTTTTCCCTACTGACTACCTCAGCTGTGCTGTGAACTTTATGAAAAAGGTCAATCATGAGAGTTGAATTAAAATTACTGTTTGTTTCAATATCTGCTAAAAGTCACAGTTGAATGTAAAGGACTTGAAATTTTGCCTGATCTAATCCCAAGAGATCTCTTTTGCTGTCAGTGGAGAAGGTATTAATGTCCATTAAATAGCCTAGATACATAGATAAGTATGTATATGTTAATCTGTACATATGCAAGGTTTTAGAGGGTATTGAGTAGGATAGTAGGCAGGACATTATTTGATGTTGAATACAGCGTACACAGGGTAGTGATCGGATATCTTTCCCGCCTGTTTTTCCCCGATATTGTACTCTACCTCCAGATTGACCACCCCGTATCTCTCGAAGCCCTGCTTGAGGGTGTCCCCGGTGTATATGATGCGGTCGTATGCACAATTGGTGCTCTCTTTCACTGTCGTGTCCTCATTGTTCCCGATTGCCCAGTGGTAAGAGGTGTCTTTGACTAGATTCAGTTTGCTCTTTTTGCTGTTTGAAAGGTAGCTGCAATCTGCGTTCAAGTCGCCTGTGCAAATATCACGTATTGTGCATGCATGAATAATTAATTTTAAGCTCTGTTAATTTATTAATGTTGGTACGACGATATCAGTTCTCAATTTGACAAAGCTAAAATTCAGTTTAGATGCTAAATACATCTAATTAAACATAATCGGTTCCGGTAGATCGAATACTGTTTGACCTTTTCTTATGGTTGGAAAGCTATTGCTGTACTAATAGGTCAAAAACCGAAAGGATTTTAAGAAGTGAAGAAGATGCGTTAATATAGAAAGAAATTGATCTTAATTTGTGAAGACAATCTTTGATATTTGAATTATCCAAATTTGAAATCCCAATAATTAGGATGCCCAGAACTGTGTAACTACTGAAAAGATCGTTTTAACTACATCAATAAAAGATGATTAAGCTGACCTATGATGACGATGTCGTTGAGGTTCAAATCTACCTTTACGTTCTCAGCAACATCGTAGAGTGCTTGGATCTCGTCGAATGTCATTTTGGAGCTTGCTTTGGCGTGGATTCCAATCATAGCGAATGCGAAGTTGGTTCCAATGACGCTGAATTTTGCTATATATGGTGGTCGTTCGAAAATATCAGTTGGGTCTGGGTACACGTAACTGGTGTCGAGCTAAATTGTTTTTTTTTGTGAGCAGTTGTAAAGCATTGATAGGTGGTTGGTCCTCTAGCTTTTATGGATCATTTTATAGTTGTTTTTGGTTAGATGGTTCCGGACTTAAAATTTAAATGTGACTCTTTGTGCAAATTTTTATAAGATTGAAAATTTTGTTACAAGAGTGAAAATTCTACTAATCGATAATTTATAATTGAACGGTCTGTTTTATCTGTATAGTCCTGCATTTGATAAATTAAATTAAACATTGTTCCTCAGACTTTACTTAGATCCGAGGCCTTATGAAGTTGCATAAAATTAACTTACTTTGAGTTTGTTGCTCCTATACAAGTAGACGTACTGCTCTTTGGAGCTGGTGCGACCCAGTCTCTCTGACATGGCCATCTTGTATTTGGGCGCTACTTCTTTTATCTTATCAAAGAGTGCATACATCGAACTTGAGTCCTTGTCACGGATCTCCTGTAGCAGCATGACATCATGTCGAACGGCTGAAAACAGTTTTATAAGCCACTGGAATAATTTTTAAGTACATATGTGGTGCAATTGTTAGTGTTCTTTGTTCCTGATCCGTGAACTTGAGAGCTTTGGGAGAAATTAGCAAAGGATTGGGGTACTAATTCATATACCAATTATTGGTACCAGTTTGGTGTTAATGAAGGCATAAAAATTTGGAATTATGAGTCATGATTTTATGCTTGAAGAGCTGAAGAGCTTGTTTTAATTGCTCTCGAACGAAGTTTGAAGCAATTATTGTAAGCTTGTTGGTATTTTTTTTCTTAAAATATTGAAGCAGGCTGCAATAAATTCTAGCTCCTACTAGTCGTTCGAGAGCAAATATTCCGACGTTCGTGGGTTATTATCAACTTAGTAAAATAATTATCCGGCTATATGCCTCGCGGGCCATGGCCATACCTGGGACACATAGGGCTTGATATGAAACCCTTACAACCGATCATGGGACTAATTCATCCTCTTAATTATGAAAAAAATATGCTGACTGCTTATGTGCAAGGTGAAATGATATGGGGTTAAGTTATGCGTGGGTTAGATTAATGGGTCTGAAGAGAGGTAACAACCGATTTCTAGATAACCTACTTTGATCAATGTAAATCTGCACTCCTAATGATTCTCTCCCAAATTTAGTGTCTCCAAAAATTTGTAAATTGAAAGCACACAGTGACAAGTTTTCACTATCAGCCAAGACGCCATTTTTGCTGTAAAGGAGAGTAACCAATAATGTAATCACTTTGCTAAAAATCATCGTTAGAGTTGTGAGCAATTTTTTGGAAAAACGCGAATGGAAAACAAACTGGTTTTTAATAGTTACTGAACTCTTGTACACCGGAGAGTAATAATTGATTAATTTAAAGTGACCCAGGGGAATCTGTTCTGTTTATCGTGATTGAACTAACTTTGTTGTGCCGTTGGGTCAATCATTAAATTGATCGAAATTTTCTAAACGCAAGTGGAAATTGTTTTGATCTGTAATCAGTTGCGCTGAATGCAACTTCTATATCCTGTGGCTTTAAATTTGAAAAGCCGTGTTTCTAATGTAATTTTTGAAGTAAATTTTCCTGTGAAGTGGCCCTGGAAACTCAAGAGTTGATACTTTTTTGAGTGAAACGAGCCTGTTTGAGCATACTATGAGGAAATCAGTTTTGGAAAAATTGAAATCAATTGCGTTTATGGAATTGTCAATGAACTTTATATTTTGAATAGTTTTCGAATATGTATTGATGGGCGTATAAGGTGCACGTTTTGGCAATTCGGGTTTGAAAATTTGGTTTGAGTTCTCTCGTCTTTTAGGAATTATATTTGGAGTGAAACTAAATTATATACTTGAATTGTATACTAAAATTATTGGCATCTCGGTAGAAGAAACAGGATAAACTGGTAAATCCTAATAGCTTTGAATCTCAGTGTAGCTCTCTTAGAGCCCCAGTAGACTAAGTGTCTTTGTGACTCAATTTTCAATTTTTTTGTCTTCGGACCTCCTCGCTCTTTTGCTCCTCCAGACCCCCCCCCCCCCTCTTATCCTGTGAAGTTGGTCTCCCTAGATTGAAGCTAGCATCAAGGAAAGCCGATTCATCACATTTAGGTTGAGAGCACTTCGCCGAATGTAGTCGGGTAATCGCTCTCAAACGAATTTCGTAGCAATTATATTAGTCCTGCTGGTATTTCAGCAATTTTTCGTACTGCCGATTTTTTGTCTGATCATCAATTTTCATTCTCAAATACGGGAAAAACAGGTTAAAGCCCGGAGAGCATTAAAGTGCTCAGCTTTTCTTTTAGAGCCTTAAGCCTTACTAGTGTCTAATTATGCGGTTCAGAGAAACTTGTCTCCCGAGCTCTCGTCGCTGCGCACTCCACGCAAACCCCCGCTCCACCTACCTTCCTCAATTAAACTTAAGCTAGCCAACAGCTCGCCAGTTGTTTGAGGGCAATTCGCCCGACGTTACTTGGTTATGTTTTTCTTATGATTGTTCTTGAACAAAGTTTGTAGCAATTGCTTTACCCTGTTGCTTTACCCGTTCTTTTTTGTCTGAAGAACAAATTTTAGTGACTTTTGTCTTGAGGAATTTGATAAACTGATAAAGCTCGAGGGCATTAAGTTGCTGAGCTGTTCTCTAACAGCCTTTCTAACCTGTGATTATGCAATTTAGCGAAACTGCAGAAATCTAATTCAATTTAAAGGGGGAAATTATGGGGTTTCAGACCCTCGCTCACTTCCGCACCCCTTTACCCCGAAATTTGCTGTGTACTCCTAAATTTTCTGTGTAAAAGGCTAATTTATCTGTTTTGATTTGGATAATTCTGCCCACTTCCCATTTTATTGCTTATAAAGACAATTTCCTCAGTTGCAATTGCATCAGTCAGCGTATTTTTCATCCCAATATTTTGATTCGTTATTTTTAGCTATAAAACCACCGATCGCTGTTATTGAAGACAATTGTTGTTGGGGTCTTCATTAATGCCATTTTCAGCTATGTCGACGTCCAAGTATTAAAAAATGTGGCGTCGCTGTCTCTATTGTTTTATTCTTGCCTGAGTAAAACTTACTTTCATCAATGATTGCATGTGTTGTGAAGGGATATTTTTTGAGCTTGGTGTCACCGAACACCTTCAAATTGAACCCCGCAAGTGATAACGACTTCTCGGCGTTGCTACAGACCAGAAGTACGGTCAGATTGGCCAACAGTACAAGAGATGTGTGTCTCACGAGGTTCGAATCGATCATTCTGCGTGTAACAGATTTGAGGTCGCTTATTTGAAAAGAAACAAGTTGTAAATTTTGTGAGTGAACGTCTTTAAGTAGAACAAACTTCAACAGAAAATTTTTAGAAGCAATTTCGTTTGAAGTACAAGCAATGTATGAGAAAGACTGCTTATTCGAGTCCAGTTTGTTGCTCGAAAAGTGAAGCAATATATAATGGTATTGATGACCATGATTTAGAACTGTACTGTAGGTGTTGAGCTTTAAGTGAGGTCAAAAGTTTTGTTCAATGTAATGTTTTTTTTGCTAGATTAGTTAGAGAACAAAATTCCATTTAAGAACGTATTGCTGCACATTGTGGTTGTGGCATTGGATATTAAGTTTAGGAAAATTTTAAGTGAAATTTTCTGCCGCTTTGATGTTAATAAAATTTTTGTCTTCATCTCTCAAACACATGCTTTTCACTTATTCTGATTTTCGATAATTGGCTCGAAATTATTATTTCAATTCTGATTCGTGGCAAAAAAAATTTCTACAAGAGAAACTAGCTTTTTCAGTAACTAAAGCTGACAATTTATCAAAGTAGGTACCTGAATTTGACCGTAAAATGGCGAGTTTCTTATGAGCGAGGCGTCGGTTGAAAAGTATGTGGAATCGGATATTTTTAAATGCGATAACGTTCACGCCGATTTTTTGTCGTTGAGGAACACGAATATTTAAAATCGTTTTCTGTTGAGCTATTCAAGATTTCATTTTGCGTGACGGCACAATGATTTGTCATTTATCTTGTATTCTAGAGACGAGCACAGTTACCATGGCGAGAACCCATACGCAACCATGAATCGCTCATCTGCTTCAAGTGGGGGAGGCATCAATGGTCCAAACATGGCCTCACCTAACCCCCCACCTGTGTCAATCATCTACCCAGCCTACTCCAATCCGGGCCTCAATCACACAAACACTTTACCCTTACATCAGCAGTTTCAACAACAGCCTTACCCGTATCCCTACGGAGTGATACCTGCTAATAACTTGGGTGGGGGCTTGAACAACAACGGAGGGGGCATTGCTGGAATGATGCACGCCCCGCTACAGCCCGTGAACAGTACAGGGAGTGGGAATGTGAGTCGTGGATCGGCAATCGATCCACGGGATTTGAGAGACCAGCAGATATTTCTTCAACAGCAACAACAAGTTAGTAAATGCTCAACTGACTAACTTGACCGAGTTATAATAAAAGGTCCAATTTGGTAGATATTTTGATGCCCTTTATTGCTACTGAGTGCATCGTGCTACCATCGTAACTGACACACTGCTCGCCCGATTTGAAAAGGTCATCAGTGAAATAATGGACTTAAGCGGCGATTGGTGTAAAACAATGAAAAAATTGTATTTTGTTGAATTTTTAAATATTTTTCCAATTCATGAATTTAATAAATTGATGTAGGGGAAAGTATTGATATATTAATAGTATAAAATATATCTATGTATAGCCTCATCAGCTCTTCTGAACGTTATTTGCTGTCGTTTTTGTGTAAACATTTCAATTTCGTTTTGTATTAGAAGATGTGTCATGACTCTTGACAATTTTTATTTACTATGTGCATGTTTTGACACTGGTGACGTTTCAGCAGCAACAGTATTACACGGGACACTATAAGTCCCAGACGCAGTTACGACAACAGCCTTCTTTCTCCAATGGTGCTAAAATGCCAGTTGCCTATCCTTTGGGGGCCTCCACAAAGTACTCCAAGTCCATCACCCACGTGGACCAGGACTTCTACAATGGGTACCAGAACAGTAGTGGTGCTACAGGCAACCAATTCTCAAATAGTAACGACTTCAGCACTCCCGTCAAACGCAGACCGGCCAAGTCCAAGTCCGCCATCCAGGCAGAAATATATAAAAGGTATATGTACAAAAATATATAAAACGAGGGATGATAACATACGATTTATGCTCATATTGCCAGATGATTGCATGAACTCTTAATGCTCTCAATAACGTCGCCATTTGATAGGGAGATGATCGAGATAAAGTTTAAGAGCCTTATTTTTGTCGGAAAATTATTTTTGGTGGAATATTTTTCTGGTGCAATATAATAGAAATATGAGTTGCAGTTGTCTAACGTAATACAAATATATCGTTATTGTTTTGAAAAAGATAATTTAGCGGTTGAATCGAACGCAAATATAAGCGCGATCTCTTTACAATTGAACATGGAAGTAATAATTGCCGTTATAAAGGACCGAAGTAGCAACTTTGTGAGCTTGATATAGCACAAGCTGGGTTGTGACAGTTTGATGTTTGCATGTTTTTTGTTATCATTTCAGATACTCGACGCCAGCCTTCTGTTCTACGAGTAGTTTTGTGAGGAATGGAGGCAAGTACGGCAAGATTGAGAACTACAGGAGGGAAGAGGTGTTAGGTGAAGGCTCCTATGCTACTGTCTACAAGGGCGTCAACCTTATCACAAGTCAGTGCAAACCTTGAAACTGAAAAAAAAAATGGATTTGCTCTATAATATTAAAAAAGAAACCGCCAGGGACCTGTTTGCTCATCTTCGTAAAATGACAAAATGGGTAAAAGCATTCGTATGTGAGTAGTGGAGAGAGTGAAAAAGTATCTACTTATTTAGAATTTAGCAGATGGTTAGTTTGCATACAGACAATGAAATTCGGGTTTAGCAGCAAATTATCAGCACATAACCTCGTATGAGATCCAAATATTGATTTATTTGAAGCGAGCCGAAGTTCATTCGTACATTCGTCAATCAATATTTATCTGCTAGCTAGGCTCTCCGTTGATTTGTGGTTTCTTTTTGAAAAATAAGTAATAGTTGCTGTGTTTGTGTAGATATGCAGGTTGCGTTGAAGGAGATCAGGCTAAATGAGGAGGAGGGAGCGCCCTTCACAGCCATCAGAGAGGCCTCTCTCCTGAGGGAGCTAGTGCATGCAAACATTGTCAAGCTACACGACATCATATACAACACCAAACAGCTCATATTCGTATTCGAGTACCTAGTTAGTACTCTCCCCCCACTTCATTCACAACTTGATCTGCATCTGCTGCCAATCAAATTTTAGCCTAAGCCCATTGAAACCAAAATCAGTTAATCAATTTTTGATGTTGTTCTGAGGCTTTAAAACATGCTGGTTTGTTTTAAAAGTGTTTTTGACGGATCAATATGCATCTATTGATTGCTGTAGATTGTAGTTAAGAATAAAACAGTTCTATTGATGTTTGTTTCTTTTTCAGTGCACAGATCTGAATCATTACTTAGAGAGGTACGGCAACGGTGGACTCAATCCTCATAATGTTAAGGTAAGCTCGAATCAATAATCTAAGGCGAAAGATGCTGTAAAGTTAATATCAAGATTTAAAATGTCAGTACCCTGAACATGAAATGAGAACCGTTCCTGTTGCAGCTGTTCCTGTTTCAACTACTACGTGGGCTGGCCTTTATCCACGACAGGAAGATCCTGCACAGAGACCTGAAACCCCAGAACCTCCTCATCTCAGATGAAGGCGAACTCAAACTAGCAGACTTTGGTTAGCCAATCACGACAATTTCACACAGTATCATTCTAATATCTTCGATAATCATCATACAAGCATTAGTTGTCCGTGATTCCATTATTTCTGTAACAACTTAATAGTCTAAACATTCTGCAATCCAGTTCTTATTGGTCTTTTTTGATGCTCAATGTCAATGAAATTGCCTCCTTGTTCTGGTTTCCATTTGAATGAATAGCTGAATGAACCATGGCGTGTACTTTCCGACAAATTTTTGGAAATATTAACTTGAAGGTTTCAGTTTTGTCGGAAAATAAGGGAATCAGCCAAAAAAAACCCACCCGGAAGTTTTTGGTATGCATATAATCAGCTGAATGGTGAGTTACAATAAGTTAATTGATAGGTCTGGCTCGTGCGAAGTCGGTGCCCACCCAGTCCTACTCTCATGAAGTAGTAACTCTCTGGTACAGACCACCCGACATCCTACTTGGCTCCACGAGGTATAGTACTCAGTTGGACATGTGGGGTGTGGGATGCATATTCTGTGAAATGATATCTGGTCTGCCGACGTTCCCTGGAGTCAAAGATCCCAGAGATCAGCTGCTTAAGATATTCAGGGTTAGTTCTGTAGACACCTGCGTTATAATTTCTAAACATAAATCTTAGCATCGTCTAAGCATTAAATCGCTGAACAGAGATTGCGGCTGCATATCTTTGATTTATAATGAAATTTTTTTAGTGGTGATAATGAAAATATATAATCTGTCCAGTTTGACTTTATTACATAGAACAATGCTCACTACCAAATTTTTCTGCGTTGCAATGGAAAGGGCTTACAAGATTTGGTTGATATAATGCGAATTTTAGGTGCTTGGCACTCCCGATGACTCAACGTGGCCCGGAGTTTCCGAGTTGCCTCTGTTCCGTAAGTTTCATCCTTTTGTGTGCTTATCATGTTGTTAATCGTTCGCCTGATCATTAGCCGAGAAGAGAGCGACTTTTTGCTGACTTCTATCACTAAGATGTTGAATTTGTATGCGTGACGTCATTTGCTACTCTTGAATAGCCGCGTCCTCAGTTCCAGGCGGCTATTATAGCGCTCCTAATTTTTAAATCCAGAATTTAAATTGTATTAGGGCGCTGTGTTTTTTACAATTCAAAGAATTTGAATTGTATTGGGGCGCTGTGTTTTTTTTAAGATGTGTTCACACATTTTTCAATGACTTCGATCTTTGAAAACAGGATAAACAGGTAAAGCCCAGCGGGCATTAAGTTTCATTAGAGGCCCAAAGTGGACGTTACTAGTCCTTCAAAAGATTAGAGTGTTGCAGCTGCTGGGATGGCCTCAATTCAAGGTTAAAAGGTCATTTTTAGGAGTTTTTGGGCTCAAAGTGGTGCAATTTTTCTCTTTTTTTTGTGATTTTTTTTCGCTTGATCAGTCTTAGGTTGAAGTTTTTAAAAGTTGATGAAGGCCTTTTGCGAGACAAAAGTACTTGTTATGACCATTTTATGGGCTATATGCTTTGGTACTACAAACACAAAATGATACTTGTTTTTGCAATTTTTGCAAGTTTTTTTGAAAGTTTTTGTCATTTTTTTGCGTTTTTCTGGCTTCAGGGGGCAGGTTCTCTCCTTTAAGGTTTGATAATAGGGCATTGTTTAGCTTCTAGTAATAATGGAGTGGTCTTCAACTTTAATGTCTCGAATTTTAGCATTTTTTAAAATAAAATATGCAATTTTTTGAGGTTTCCAAAAGTTTTTTGTCAATTTTTTATATTTGTCCATTCTCAAGTGCCAGGAAACCTATTCCACGGTCTGAAAAAAGTTACTGCATAGTTGTTAGTTTCAATGGATTTCTTTTCAACAATTTAACCCTTGAATTTTGAAAATTTTTTGATAAAACTTGCAAGTTCTTTTTTCAAAACATTTGTCTTTTAATCAGTTTTCTTTGCCTGAGTAGCCAGATAACCTCATATAGGGTTTGATAGTATGTTGTAAATAGTTTCTAGGGGGTAATTGGATGGTTTTTAACCATTTAATAGGACGAATTTCTGTTTGAAATTTGAAATTTTTTATAAAAAAATTATTGCCTATCGATATTTGAACCAATTAATTTTTTTAGGCTTGGTTTTTTAGATAGCCTCTAGAGACACTAGAAGCATTTCTTAAGGAATGATTCTTACGATATTAATATCACAATTTTCAGCATCATTTCTTTAAAATTTTAATTGATATCATTATTTTTTGACTTTTTGAAAATTTTTGAGTTAACCGATCTTCAAGGGCCAATGAATTTTTTCAGGCCTTGCAGATATAATAATGCACCCATTTCAGAAACAAAGTTTGGTTTTGAACATTTTTTTGAAATAGGTATATTTAAGGGGATCAAATTTTGCCTTAGGGGTAAAAGCTTCAAAGTTTTATCAATGATTATATATTTGTTTAGTTTGTTTGTTTGTTTCTCAATTTTTTGAGATGATTTTTGTATTTTGGCTGGCATCTTTGAATTGATCTGCTGGTCTGGTAGAGTAATTCTAAGTTTTTCATTCAATTCTTTGAATTTTATTTCAGGACTTGTCCTGCTATGTTTTTTTTAAGATGTGTTCACATATATTTCAATGACATTGTTCTTTCAAAACGGGATAAACAGGTAAAGCCCAGCGGGCATTAAGTTTAATTAGAGACCCAAAGTGGCCCTTACTAGTCCTTAAAGTGCTTAAAGTGGTGCAGCTGCTAGGATGGCCTAAATTTAAGGTTTAAAGGTCTTTTTGGGATTTTTTTTTTGTTCAAAATGGTGAAATTTTTCATGTTTTTTAAAGTTTTTTCAAAGCCTTGTCTTTCACTCAGTTTTTCTTGCCTCAGTAGACAGATAACCTCATGCAATGTTTGGTAGTTTGTTATTCAATAGTTGCTTGGGGCAAAATTTTTGCCTATCGATCTTTGAGTCAATGAGTTTCGTAAGGCTTGCATTTGGGTTACTGGATAGTCTCTAGAAACACAGAATTAAATCTGAAGATGATAATATCGCAATTTTGAGCAACATTTCATTAAATTTTTTAATGTTTCGGTTGTTTTCGAATTAATCGATCTTCAAGGGCCAATGAGTTCTTTTTTCAGGTCTTGCAGAGATAATACTGGATCGATCTCAGAAACAATGATTGATTTTAAACATATTTTGAAATAGGTAAAAGGGATCAAATTTTGTCTTAGTGGTAAAAGCTTCAAAAAGCTTAGCAATGAGTATATTTTTGTTTAGTTTGTTTGATTATTTTAGTTTCTCATTTTTTTAGATGATTTCGTTTGTGTTTTGGCTGGCAATGTTCAATTGATCTGCTGGTCAGGAAGAGTATTTTAAGTTCTTCTTCAATTCTTTGTATTGCGTTTCAGGACTTGTTCCGCTATGTTTTTTTTTACTTCGTCTAACAGATTTTTTTCGTCTTACCCCTGACTTATTGGAATTGACTTTTTCAATGACTTACCTCACTCAAAAAATTGACTTCTGAACTCACTTATGGAACTTTAAATTTTATGAACTTTTACTTGTTAAAGGTCAATAGTGTGCATCTAAGTAGTGCCAAACATATTTGCCCTAATTCTTGATTATTAGAGTCTTAAGTTTTTGATTTTGAATATTAATTTTGGGATCTTCTCCGTTTGTGCCCCCCGAACGTTATGCGCCCCCCAGCTACAGAGCACGTGCCATTACATAGTAAGTCATTAGGTAAAGAAATATTGCACGTGCATCTGAGGAGTGCAAATAATATGCGCCCACTAAGCTGAGGGGGTACAAACGGAAGAGATCCTAATTTTGAAAAGCCCTATTAGGGCTTACTCCTTATAGAGCTTGTTTTTCATAAAAATGACAGTCCAAAGGTAACCCAAAAAGTCTACTGGTCTATTAATGGACTGGTGGTCGATCTGTCTATCTAATCTCTTTAGTTGTTTCAATTCACGGAAGGCCCCAAGCGTCTGTCGCGGCTATTTTCCGGCTATCTACCGGCTGTTTTCTTATAGCTGTCCTTTTTTAAGATCTGTTCACACATTTTAATAATATTCGAAGTCATATTGGAGTGATGATTATTTTGATCAGGCCGAAACAGGTGGAGCAAAGATGCGGCGTAAAGTTTCTTCATTCTGATTTTCAAGTAGAGTGAGAAAACAATGTCTTAACAAAAATTCGCTTTCGCTGCTGGTTGCTTTTGTTCACACGCATTTTAGTCTTGATCTTTTCTGTTTTTTGTCTCATTTTTATAGGATTTTGAATAGCCGCCGTCAGCCTCTCAACGGCTATTATTTAGGCGCTCTCCTTTTTTTAATTGGCTTCACCTTTTGATAACGTTTTTCGTTTTACATAAGTCACGATTTTCACCCCTGACTTTGACTTAATTTACTCACTGTTTCAACTGAATGGATTTTAAGTTCTTTAAAGTATTGAATTACGTAATGTAGTGAATACGGTCAAATTCAAAAGAGCAAAATCA
>NC_134474.1:54980436-55137936 GCF_964194025.1 Convolutriloba macropyga | reverse complement strand
GAAATTTGCTTAGTGAGTTGCAGTGTACTTTTCTCTAACTCCTTAATTTATAAGTTTATTCAAATGTTTAACGAGAAAATGGGGAATTTTTATTCGAGCATCTTACTGAATAAATAGAGTTATGAGTTTGTTGCAAATGGTTAGATCTTTCTTCTACGGTATGGGAATGGATTGTTCTATTTATGCTTTTGCTGTTTAGGATGATGCTAATTCCCTTTGCCGAAGAACTGGCCAAATCTTTACTGAAGGTAAGTCAGCCTAATACAACAACCCGTACCCTCTCACGTAAGCTTAAAACCAACTTTACCCCCCTGTCATTCGCAACTCCGAATTTCAATCACGTCTAAACATAGTCACAGTGTCCCTATCAATAAATGGCCATTTCTGCTGTGGATTGACAAGGCCCCGAAATATCGATTTCACCCTCCTTTTCTATTTTGGGTAGATTTTTCGCCAGCATTAAATGACTCTAATTTCCTGACTTATTTGGATTCTTACATGTTTTGTGTAAACATCTGTCCCAAATAGGAAATCCCGACTTGATAATAAAATGGCTAAAAATTGGTACGCTGTAATTGCATGACCTGTTATTCACCTTTTTGCGGTGCGTGGTAAATTGATTTGGAATTAAATTTTATTTTTCCCCTGGAAGTTGTGTCGATGACTAACACTTTTCTTTGTGAGCATGTTAATCAAGTTACAAGGTGCACTATTATTCTTCTCTCACCTTTTCCTTTCAACTTATATATTAGGTTTTTTGATAGAGAAAATCAGAAACTAGAAATAGAGAGGAACTTCTGTAATGAATGAATGAATGGGAAAGAGCTGTCTTATCACAATACGAAGAATGGCGAAATTCCAATGGTTTTGTTTGTAGTATGTCCACTTGTTCTGAAGTGGTTTCCCCTTATTTTTATTAACACATGCTGTTGTAGCCAGAAAGACTGTCCAAAACAAGTGTTTTTACAAAAGTAAATAACACGCTCCGCGAACTGTGCAGCTCAGCTGTGTTTAAAACTCGGTTGTTAAAATTGGATAGCCTTGTTGAGGGGAGGCAGTAAGATGCAGAGATGGAGAAATAGATAAATAAATGAAGGTCGGATAGAGAGTGCACAACAAAAACCTATACCATCATTTCAGTCTAACTGTTCTGAGGAAAACAGTTTTTTCATGCTTTTCCTCCTAAGTCATTTAGACGCGCCGCTTGAGGCGGATATATGAAAAACTAAGAAAATGAATATTCCTTTGATGTAGGAGTGAGTTAACTGTATAGCGATTGTGTGCCTGAATGAACGTCAAGCTACCGTTTAGCGGTTTTAGTGGAGTAAGTGTTGGTTGAATTAAGAAAACATGCGTTGTTGTTTTGCGCCGGTTGTTGACGTTTGTCTCAAATCCACGTCAAAACTGTCGCCCGTTGTTTACCAATTGGGGTTGACCTATCTAATGGCGCTAGAGCTTTCTAGCTAGTTGGGTGGTTACCTAATAGGGCAAAAGTATTGCTCTTATGCGATACCACTTGTGTTTTCATGTTTCAAATGCTGCCCAATTAAAACTACGCTCTGTGAACTCATTTAGGATTCCTTCGAGTGTTGATTAGTTGATCAAAAGGCTGTGCGTCTAATTGAACTGTAAGGATTGAACTAAATGTCCAATGAAAGGGTAATGAAGTCGGCCTGATTTATGACAAATATTTAGTCTGTCGCTAAACCTCAAAAGTGTGTAAATTTTGCCTCACGAATGCGCAAGAATATTTAATGTGCGAACGTATGTAGTAAATAGCGTCCTGAGATTAGAAGAAACCTGAATAGAGAAAGAAAGTGTATCGATTAGATAAATTAGACTTTACTAGTGTTTTGCAATAAAATAGCCACCAACAGCGTTCAGCTTGCACTGTGGTTCTTTGTATTTTCTCTTTGTCTTTGCTCTATTGTTGCCAGACATGGTCTAATAAGAGGAGAAACAAGCACAGAAAATCCGCAGTTATGCGCGTGCAATTTTCAAAATGTCAGATCTCTCCAGTGGAAGATTTTCCATTATATAGTGCCAGATTTTACAACTGTCTCAAACAAGGTTGTGTGACGCAAAAGTCACATCAAATATTTGCATTTTATCTCGAACGGCTACGCGGTTCTCGATTGATGCCAGATATTCTCTGTGATTTCATCAGATTCACGGTACTTTTACAAAAAATTGAAGTAATCGACGGAAAGTAGAACTTAGGATGTAGTGTCAATTGAGTGTTTTAAACCAGCAGCTGGTAAAATATAATGTTTTGCTATCAATTTTTTGAAGGGTTGAGTGATTTGACTTTTCGAGTGACTTTTTGTTTCTTTGTTTTTTGTTTGCATAATCTATTTTTTTATTCAGAGCTAAAGCCGCAAACTCAATACGTGGTATTTTACTATTAAAAGCTGCGAAGCTGAGCTGAGCTATTTTGCGGTGCTCTTGGTTTTTTACAATTCAAAGAATTTGAATTGTATTAATGCGGTGTCATTTTTTAAGATCTGTTCACACATTTTTTTAATGTTTTTTGATGTCAATTTGGAGTTGTGATTTTGGTCACGCCGAAATAGGAGGTGGAGCGAAAAAGCGAGTGCTTTTGCGGCGTGAAATTTCTTCGCTCTGATTTTAAAGTAGAGTGAGAAGCGGTGTTTGAACAAAAGTTCGCTTTCTCGCTAGTGATTTTTTGTTCACATGATTTTCACTTTGATTTTTGCTGTTTTTGCTGTTAGTTCATTCTAGGCCTAGTTTTCTCTTTGAACCAAATGTCCCTTTCTCGCTCGTGGTTTTTTGTTCACATGCGGCTTTTTAACTTTGATTTTCTGTTTCTTTTTCCATTTTTTTTATCTGAAACAGAAAATCAAAGTTAAAAAGCCGCATGTGAACAAAAAACCAAGAGTGAGAAAGGGACATTTGGTTCAAAGAGAAAACTAGGCCTAGAATGAACTAATTGGATTTTAAAAAATATTTAGAAAAAATACGATCCAAACAATCGAAAAAACAGCAAAAATCGAAGTGAAAATCATGTGAACAAAAAATCACAAGCGAGAAAGCGAACTTTTGTTCAAACACCGCTTCTCACTCTATTTAGCGAAGAAATTTCACGCCGCAAAAGCACTCGCTTTTTCGCTCCACCTCCTATTTCGGCGTGATCAAAATCACTACTCCAAATTGACATCAAAAAACATAAAAAAAATGTGTGAACAGATCTTAAAAAATGACACCGCTTTGATACAATTCAAATTCTTTGAATTTTAGGAAATCGTTTACCCAATTCACTCATGTTCCGTTCTAGGTCTAGTCTTTTGTTTAGTCAATGAAAATTCTCTGAATTGTATGTCAGGACTGCAATGTTTTGTTTCGTCATCTGACGCTCTTTTTCGTTTTACATTTGTTAACACAGCAAAGCTGAAAGTCAAATTTTCTGAATTACTTCTTCCTTTCACTAACAGCTTTTGCTCGCGTGTCGTCATTTCCCTCTCTCTCTCTCTAGCAAAGGTTTTTGCGTGATCAGATTTTGATCATACGTGACTTACATCACTCAATGAAATGACTTTTGCACTTTAAAACTTAAGTTTAGTTTGAATTAAATTTAAGTCACAGGAACTCATATATGTAATAACGGTCGCTAATGAAAAGGCTTCTTCGCAAAGTTTTATTAACCTTCCGCTGAATATTTTTAACATAGCTTTTTGAGCGGCGTTGATACCTTTTTGAACTTTTATCTGTATCTGTTTCTATCTCTATTATATGGCACACAATTCTATTCTTTCGCAGCTATTTCGGCAATCTGCTGGCTGTTGTTTTTTCAATTTGGCTTTACCTTTCAATCACGTTTTTCGTTTTACATAATTCATGACGTTCACGTTTGACTCCTGACTTACCTCATTATTTGTTTCAACTGAATGAATCCTAAATTCTTTCACTCATTGAGATAAGCAAGGTAGTGAATATGGTCAAGGTCAGAAGAGGAAGTCAAAAGAAACGAAATAAACTGATAAAGCATTAGATTATCAATGTTCATAAGAGCGATTGCTCCCTGACTTTAGTATTAAGCGTAATAGCCGTATGTTAAGCTGAATTGAGGTAAATTTTAGAATCCAACTGAAACTGCACAGCAGATTAGAAAATTTCTTGACAGTCCGGATGAAGTGATCAAGTTCCAATCACGATGTGCGTCAATGTGGTCAAAGGTGGCTTTTGTCGACAATTTGCCAGATATGTTATACGCGTGCAATTTTATCTTTTCTGCACAAATCCAAATTCAAATCACAATTTTTCTTTGGCAACTGATTTGATTACGATTCTGATTAAATGTCAATATTTTGACAGAAATTTCATATTAAATTTATGTTTGTTCGGTCATTTTTTCCTGTATTACAAACCTTCTGGAGACCTAGATTTGCTTCGAGCTTTTTTGTTTTTATTTTTGTTATAAAGTGGCAAAAGACAAACATCTCTCCAATTTTACGAAATTATAGATTTCGCTTCCTAACCATAATTTAGGTGAAAATTGAGTATTATTTGAACCAATACCAAATTGGAGGCGGACTTCGATAGGAAACTTTTTTTCCGCTAATCGGGTTCGTTTTTTGAGTAAATTTTTAATGGATGACCTGCTTTGCTACGGTTGCTGCCAGTTAATTTAGAAAGTGAAGCTAAATGACTGCAATGGTTTTCAATGCTAAATTGAATCTCGTTTCGAGATGGCTAGTAATTTCTACAAAAGTTGTTAAAAATGAGAGCAGCCTCATTCAGCAGTTGACTAATTTGGTTTACGCGAAGGTTACAAAATTTAATTCTTTTAAGTTGGAAGTTTAGTGGGGGTAAAGGTCTGGAATTGGACTTTTATTTTTTTACATGTCTAAGTTTTTCGCATCAACTATTTTCTGCTGCTAAAATTAACTACTGGTAGTTTTTTCAATTAAAATTCAAACGAAACCTGAGTTGTTATCTCTTCAAATCTCTTAATAGTTAGCAAAGGAGGCCAAGTTTAACCCACACCCCACTATCAACAGTTCACCAATACCACTAAAGTACATGGTCAGTGCTTGGTCAGTTTTGGAGAACAAGTAAGAAACACCAAAGAGAAACTACAAAAGCTCTATAACACTGAAAAAGATTGCTGGTTGCATCGGGCTGCACAAAAGAGATACTCAGTGACTTACAAAGCTATCGGTTGCTAAAATAAGGTTCCCTACTCAGGCTTCTACAATGAGCCATACAAACTTGAACCACTGCAATAATTATCTTTTCTCATAGTTATTGGCTGTGTAGAGATATCTGACATCTATGACTTACACAGTGAAGGTGAAATCCTGCCTGTTATAGCTCACACAGAAATTTTAGCACAGCAATTTCCGGTCACCTATTACCAGAGCCACGGTGCCGATCACAAAACAAACTCCATTACCACTTTTCGTCCCAAGAGACTGACACTAAATGATACTTACGGGGACTGCGTGAAACAACCCACGAAACAATACCAAGCAAATAAATTGCAAACAATTCAAAATCCGCTCAAAAGCATTCGCCGACATATGGTCAAAACTCAGCTGAGCAAAGAAAGCAACCAACTAGGCACAGATCCACTAAAGTCAGTAGAGAAAGAAAAAATGCTGCCACAAATTTCACGTGTCCGATTGGCACAACAGAACTGGATGCTGCCCCCTGCTCAACTCTTACCTCATTAAGAGTTGCAGCAATGTTAACCGCTGTTAGAAAGGTGAAGTGACACGGCATGACGTGAATCACTTTTTCAACTGAAATAAGAACACCAAGAACCTAAAAGTAGTTAGCTTGTGGGAAAGACCAGTAGAGGTAGCTAATTGGCTGGACTTAATACCATCAGTCCAACACGACCACTTTGCACAGAAAAATCTGCCTTCCTTGCACCTTGACACCGATGTTGGAGATGCCCCTCCTCTTTAACCTGCGCGCATGTCCTTGGCGTAGATGATGAAAGTTTGCCGCACCGCAAGCAAGTTGAGGATAGGCTGTCACACTACTAATATATCTATTTTTATTATACTGATGCAACTAAGGAACCAGTTAAAAACGGCAACAAGCGCCAATATCCCGACAAAATTATCTGCGAATTGCACCTCTGTGCAGTAGCTACAACAACAGCTGATTGCCCTACATCCCGCTGGCTCATCCAAATGATTAGTTATGGGATTTCTATTTCAAAATACGCTACTCTCTAACGCGAAAGAATTGAGGGTCACATTCTCCCGGGAAAATGTCTAAAAGTTTAATTGTTTTTGAGGACTGCAATATTTTTTCTGTTTTGGAAATAAGCTCGAATGATTACCACTTTGAAGTATCAGAGTTTTAATTGTTTGTAACATAGAGCGGTTGCTAACTTGACAAATATGAATTGTTCAGCATTGTAATTTGCCTTTTTTTCTTTCAAAGAGCAGCTTTAAGATTAGCTACCTTATGACAAAACATTTTCGAAGTACTGTGAAGTGAAGTAATGGATTAGTCAAATTTCGATAGTTGAAGTTTTACCTTTTTGGACCGATTGGCTAATTGTATGTCATTTTTATCAATCGAATACTCAGTCCTTAATGATTTTTTAGATTGTGCGTTATCATTTTCTTGTTTTCTGCTAATATTTGCGCAGTCATCGTTGCTGCTGGATTTCCCAGCAAAATTCAATTGACTGTTACAGATTTCATAATTGTAATATTTTTTTGACTCATTAGTTTCTTCCGTTTTCAGAAATTTTTCTGAGGACAAATTGTTCTGAAGCAATTCTCGGATATTTCTCAATGTTTAAGCTGAAGTTTTTAAGCTGATTCTGCTGATTAAAAAGCGTCAAAATGTTCAATGTTGCTTGATTAGGCGTGCAAAGAAGCAAAATCAAAATATCAACTTTTTGATGCCTTGAAGATTTTCGCTGTGAACTTTGAAATAGCTGAGGACTGTATTGTATGAATTAAAATCACAGCATATTGGATTTGAGAGAACAAAAGTTTGTTTTGATCAACTTTCCTTCTCCCCTCTCTCTCAATCGCCCTTTGATCAAGCTGTTGCTTATTTGGCGCCACTAGTGGAATAATAGTCCCCTCTTTTCACAATCTTATGCATTATTCTATTGTCCTCGTGGATTGAGATTTTCTGTGGGATATTTTCATGTGGCGTTTTTGTTTTTGTGTGTCAATAAAATTAGAGAGAGAGAGCGAGAGCGAGATCTTTTTAAGGTTGACATGCGCTTATCATCCTTTAGGAAATCCAGAATGTCGGATCTGCTGAATTATGATAATCTTTTTAATTATAATAATCTGGTTTCGACTTGTTTTGACCCCATATTTTTTTAACAACCCCATGCTATAACAGTCGAAGGGTGAATTAAGAGGGGGGGGGGGGGGGGGGGTTAAATGATAGGGCGTGCACATAATAGTGATGAAAAAGCAGAACCCCGGTCGGTATCTGCCGTTCAACCAAATTATTTTATGACGTAGAAATACTGGATATGCAAGCACGAATGATTACCACTTTGAAGTATCAGAGTTTTAATTGTTTGTAACATAGAGCTGTTGCTAACTTGACAAATATGAAATGTTCGGCATTGTAATTTGTCTTTTTTCTTTCAAAGAGCAGCTTTAAGATTTGCTACTTTATGACAAAACATTTTCGAAGTACTGTGAAGTGAAGTAATGGATTAGTCAAATTTCGATAGTTGAAGGTTTACCTTTTTGGACCGATTGGCTAATTGTATGTCATTTTTATCAATCGAATACTCAGTCCTTAAAGATTTTTTAGATTGTGCGTTATCATTTTCTTGTTTTCTGCTAATATTTGCGCAGTCATCGTTGCTGCTGGATTTCCCAGCAAAATTCAATTGACTGTTACAGATTTCATAATTGTAATATTTTTTTGACTCATTAGTTTCTTCCGTTTTCAGAAATTTTTCTGAGGACAAATTGTTCTGAAGCAATTCTCGGATATTTCTCAATGTTTAAGCTGAAGTTTTTAAGCTGATTCTGCTGATTAAAAAGCGTCAAAATGTTCAATGTTGCTTGATTAGGCGTGCAAAGAAGCAAAATCAAAATATCAACTTTTTGATGCCTTGAAGATTTTCGCTGTGAACTTTGAAATAGCTGAGGACTGTATTGTATGAATTAAAATCACAGCATATTGGATTTGAGAGAACGAAAGTTTGTTTTGATCAACTTTCCTTCTCCCCTCTCTCTCTCAATCGCCCTTTGATCAAGCTGTTGCTTATTTGGCGCCACTAGTGGAATAATAGTCCCCTCTTTTCACAATCTTATGCATTATTCTATTGTCCTCGTGGATTGAGATTTTCTCCTGTGGGATATTTTCATGTGGCGTTTTTGTTTTTGTGTGTCAATAAAATCAGAGAGAGAGAGCGAGAGCGAGATCTTTTTAATGTTGACATGCGCTTATCATCCTTTAGGAAATCCAGAATGTCGGATCTGCTGAATTATGATAACCTTTTTAATTATAATAATCTGGCTTTGACTTGTTTTGAGCCCATAATCTTTTAACCCCATGCTATAACAGTCGAAGGGTGAATTAAGGGGGGGGGGGGGGTTAAATGATAGGGCGTGCACATAATAGTGATGAAAAAGTAGAACACCGGTCGGTATTTGCCGTTCAAACGAATTATATTTTATGCCGTAGAGATACTGGATATGCAAGAGGAGATGACTCTGTTATGTGAAAGAAGTTTCGTAGATATGATTCAAAAAATATGTTTGCATGAAAATTATACCATGAAGTTATAAAAACCACTGCCACTGTTTTTGCTCTCTATTTTTGGAATCTTGGCCCTCTTAGATTTTATACTGTCTCATGTTTTCCAAATTTAGGCCTTGCGTTAGTTCTTATGATGGCAAAAAGTGCACTCTTTTCACGTTACAAAAATTGCTCCAAAATAAAAATTATTTAAGTAGATTGTTCCTGTTTGATGTCGAAGTTCCTTTAATAGTGTGGTGTGGTTTAGTTTTATTGTGTCTAATATAACTGGATCAATTTGTGATCACATTGAAAACTTAGTTGACCACAAAAGCCAAGGCTGAATTGTTAATTTGTTTCAAATGGAGCGGCCGCCTACTTCTGAAATTTTGTTGCTATATTGTTGGCTATGCAAATTTTGCCCGGATTGAAGTGGTGGTTTGCCTTCCTTAACCCAATTTACCCTTGTTTGTTTTGAGCATGTAGTTAACAATAGATGATCAGCAGCCGTTATGTTTGTTTGATAGGCAATGTAATGTGGGCTAAATGATGCTAAAGAGTTCTTAAGGGAAAGCTAGCAAATGTTTATCATGCTTAAAAATGAATTTATATTCTTGGATAGCAAAACTAAACTTGTGGGTATGAAACCTTTTAAGGCACTACTATACTAATTGCATATCAACCGAAATTCTGAGGTTTGAAATGTGTTCACATTTATGGTTTATAATATTTTAATTCCAAATTATGCCAGTCGTAATGACTCACAGGACAAATATTACATTGTTTGGGTTTTAATGCGATCGAATAATAAGTCCGAATGTCTTGGATCATGGTCTAGTGTACACCAATCTCTGGCGCTCAACATTCCTTAGATGATGATTAAACGAAATTACAGGGTGATTATGTCGTCTGGTCAAAGAGTCCACGAATGCTTTAGCATGGTATCATGTTGACTTTATTTGTCATTCATCTGGCATATCTGTTTTAAAGGATTCGCAGAATGTTGTTGAAGTAAAGACCTCTAGCCGATAATTCAATTACTTCTAAAAACGAGTTATTATTTGGGAGCTTTGAAATAATGAATTGCGCGGTTTGATGTTGGCAGAAAATTTTGTTGGCGCACATACTTGATTTTGTTATTCTCTTAAACACATTGATTCAAAAATTGTATGATAATGTGATTTCCTAAAAGTTAATTGTAGGATACTATGTTAGGCTAAAATTGAACGTTAATAGGTTAAAATTAATGCTGGATTGGTTTTAGTGCACTTAAACAGTCCATCCTCTTTTTAATTGCTCTCAAACAAAATATAAAACAGTTATTGCAAACGTGTGTCTTTTTTAATCAAAAATTGTTGCTTGGCAGTTTTTGACTTTTGTTCTCAAACAATCCCCGCTCTCGCGCGTCTTGTACGCTTTACTACTTCTTGATTTTAGCTTCTTGGTCTAAATTGCTCTCATTTCGAAATAAAGTCGGTTACTAACATAAAGGCTGTTGTAAGCAATGACGTAGCAAAGTCTAAAGAGCTTTGTCCTTAAGATGACAGAGTGTCAATGGGGGTTTCGGGTTCAAACCTCTCTGGCGTTGGTTTCTGCGGCCATGAAAAAAGTTCAAGTTAAACCCCACTCTAAATTAAGTTGCCCCCTGATTTTCGGGAGCAATTCGTCTGCCATTAGTCGGTTTATGTTTTGTTAACTTTGAAAGCGGGGCAGTTTTGTAGGAGATGGTTTTTGTCTCTAAACAAAAGCTGCTCGTGAAACAATAGCTCCTGAAAATGTGGAAACAAAAGTCTAATTCGTTATGATATCAAAAATTAGTATAGAAATGAATTGCTTGTTTTGAACATTGACATTCTGATGCCTAATTTTAAATTCTCGTTCAAGTTTGGAGCAATTATTGTGAACGTGTTGCTCTTGTGCAAAATTTTTGCTTGACCATTTGCGCACTGTTGTTCTCAATCATTTTGTCTTCTCAAGACCTTTTTACCCTTCATTTCTTCATTTTGAGTGGTTTCAATTGCTCTCATTCTGAAATGAATTTTGTTGCTAATTTAAAACGGATTGTTAGTGGCCGAGTAACAGTTGTGGCTGAGTGGTTAAGATGTATGACTGCTATATGGGAGGTCGTGGTGTCGAACTGGGCTCCAAGTGTTCGCACCCAAAAAAATTCTAAGCTACATCTCTCTTTGAAGCAGCAATAAGTTAAACAGATTCTTAATCAAATTATAACATCTCAGCTTTTTTCGAAAAAAGGGATGGTTTTTGTCTGTGACTGCAGATCTAGGAAGCTATTGTGGCGATTTTCTGACAATCTATCAGCTATATTGAGAGATCTTTGCTTTCTCGCCAGTATCGGATATGATGTGTGGGAATAAAACTACACTGTGAATATTGAACTTTTAAAAGGACGTTTCTCACATCACTGAGACTCGAACTGAAATTTCATCAACATCAAAAGCGAAATAGCTTGCGTCTCCACTACTTATTTCGCAAGGTGTTTTGGTTGCATTTATTTTTGCAGTTTTATTTTTACATCCGAGAAAATTTTTTGAACAAATTGATTCAGAACTTTTCTGATATTTTGATTTCCAAAAATTGCGATTATTTTTGCAGTTTTATTTTTACATCCGAGAAAATTTTTTAATCATTGATTCAAAACTTTTCTGATATTTTGATTTCCCAAAATTGCAATTATTTTTGCAGTTTTAGTTTTACATCCGATAAATTTTTTTGAACAAATTGATTCAAAACTTTTTTGATATTTTGATTTCCCAAAAGGTATTTATACGATATTGTGTTAGGCTAAAATTGTTGCTGGATGGGTTTTGCTGCACCATACTTTTTTGGATTGCTCTCGATCAAAATATGAAAGAAACTATTGCAAACGCATGTCTTGTATTAAATTTTTGCTTGACAGTTTTTGCTTTTTGTTCTGAACCAATCACCGCTTTCAATTGACTTTTTTTCTTTTTTTCGTTTCTTTATTTCTGCGTGGTTTAAATGGCTCTCATTTCGAAGTAAAGTTGTTTGCCAACATAAAGGCTCTTGTAAGCGATGACGTAGCAAAGTTTTGGAGCAATTATTGTGAACGTGTTGCTCTTATGCAACATTTTTGCTTGACCATTTGTGCAATGTTGTTCTCAAACATTCTGTGACTTCTCAAGACCTTTTCTCTCTTCAATTCTTCATTTTGAGTCGTCTCAATTGCTCTCATTCTGAAATGAATTATGTTGCGAATTTAAAAGTGATTGTTAGTGGCCGAGTAACAGTCGTGGCTTAGTGGTTAAGATGTCTGACTGCTATAGATTTAGGAGGTCGTGGGGTCGAACCCCTATGGGTTCCAAGTTTATGCACCCAAAAAATTATCAGCTACATGCCTGAATGAAATTGCCCACCCCTCTCGTTCGAGAGCTATTCACCCGCAGATAGTCAGTTGTTTATAAAGATAAAAAACATGCAATATAGCTATAAGATAATTTATCTTAAAAAGCGAGGAAGTGTACCAGCGTTTCAGTTTAATGAAACTTTTTCTTGAATAAAGTTGTAGAAATTATCTTGGAGTAAGTGGGCCTTATGAGTAGTTGACTATGAGATTGTTTTTATGGCCACAAATGCCGTAAGATTGCTATTTTTGTTAAGGTCATGCCTTCAACAGCTTTTGCTATCTTGGATGCTACAATCAGTTGGTTTAATAGCCGGCCTCATCTTCTCAGCCGGCTATTATAGCGCTCCTATTTTTTTTTACTTCGAACTTTTTTTCGTTTTACCATTTTGCGCTTTTTCGACATTTTGCGTGAAATCTTTTTGACTTCTCTAGGCTAGTTTCTCTCTTCTCTCATTCTGCTAAAAGTGAATTTGAACATCAGTTGCTCAGCAAAGCAATTCAAAATGAACAGAGTCAGTATAAAAAATTGAAGTCAGAAATAGAAACGGGATAAACCCATAAAGCCCAATTTTAGATGCCCGCTATTTGAACGTCGTTCCTATAAGTCTTACTTACCATCTCTTATGCTTATTGGTATTGATATTAGCCCCTGTAGCCTCTCTCTAAGAAACAGAATAATGTTCAACTACGAAATGCCATTAAAATAAATCGGACTTAAAAAATGTGTTTGTACAAAAAATTTTTTTTTCAATATCTTCTATTCTTTCAATCCCAATCATGCTTATTGGAATCAACGGCGGCTATTTTCCGGCAATCTGCCGGGTATGTTACAATAATTTTTGTTAAGGTATCAATGCTCTTGAAATATCAAAGTATCTTTTGCGGTTATGACACGACCTGATGAAAGGGTAATTGCAAATTGGTTACGTGATTTTAGTGAAGACATTGTACAAATACGATTGTATACTGCGGCTTTTTTTAAAAGAAAAAAGTATTTTACCTGAACTTGTATTGATTTTTTGAGTCACTGTCCGCTATTGGGAAACATCTAGTTGTAACGAAAACTATCAAATTTCGTCATCCGATTTTTAATCGCTTTCAAAACAATTGAGGCGATCTAGTTTACTTGTAAGTTAACAAAAGTAACAGAAATACGGATGAATACAAAAGGCTCAATGTTGCGCTCTGATTTATAAAACAATAACGATGAACAGTACATTAATGGCTGTCGAATAATTTAGGCATTACTCTGCAATTTATGATAGTTAAAATTTGAAAAAAAAAGACTTCTTCACGCTCGGGTTTTTATCGTTTTACCTCGTTATTCGTGGCATCTTAATTTTTAAGTTGAATATCAGAAGGTGCTAAAAAATCTGTTCAGGCTCTTATAGTTTGGCATGCATTAATTGTCAACTGAGATTATTAACGTGACTTCAAGAAAAGGTGTACCAGGCTGTCGTTTTATTTCGAATTTGCAATGTCTGTAGAGTTATTGAAAATCGGCAACTTGCTAACTATAGAAACAGATTCTATTCTTTTCTTTCATCTTTGCGACCAGTTGAACTTTTTTTGAAATTATTTATAGCGAGTGACAAAGTACTATTGTCCTTATGACAAATATTGCCAGAAATGTTTTGCAAGTTTTTTTCTTAACTAATATCAACGATTTACCTAATTCGAATTATTTCTGGCTCTTCTCGGGCGTTTCTATCCGTAATATTTAGATTATACCATACATTTTTTATAGGCGACCTTTATTGCGATCTAACTGAGTTGCACAATTTATATTTTTGGGTAACCAAGTTGACGTTCATAACATTTTTGTGGTTTCCTTTTTTTGAAAAAGAAAAATGATAGATTCTTAATCATTTTTGCACAGACGGAGTTCGACCTTTTCCAGGGTGTTCTAAACCAATGACAGTTTGTGCCATGTTTTGGCTCCTGTCTGTAATTCAAGTACAAAAAAACTTCTTTTTACAATTTTTCAGAAAATTTTTACAGTTTTTCAGAAAATTTGATACATTTGAATTAACCATGATGACATCTTTAGCCTGTTTAGTCATTCTGCCTTTTTGGCAAATATGTCAGCTGTTTTCAACGAGTGGCAGATTGTATATTTTCTCCGCAAAGTATGTTTGAAGTTGTTACTCGGCTCCAAAATCTTGAAAATAGCTTGACTTCTGAGGCAAATGTTCCAATGAGCTGCTCCATAGTATAAATAATTTACTGCGAAAAGCTTGTTGACAAAATGTGGTTTTGCCATTTGATGTCAGTCAGCAACCGAAGCGCCTCTAAGTAACCGGGCAAATGTTTTAACGCTAAAGCACTTCTCTTCACAACACGTTCGCTGTTTTATCCTGATTTCCGACTATTAATTTTCTTTAGTTCTTTAAAGAACGAACATTTAGGTTTTATCTTTTTTTCCAGAAAGGCCCCTTCGATACAGGAAATGCAGCGGCAAAACAAAATCTCGTTATCAAAACTGATAGTTTCTTGGAAGAATTTAACTCAGGAAATGATTTCTACAATTGTGTTGTTCTTGGGAAAGAGCGATGAAACTGTTGAAAATTTTTAATGGTGATTCTGAGGCTACTTCTTCGGAGTACCGTGTTTTAAAGCTATGCTCAATGATGGATGATGTGTTAAGTTATTTAATGTATTTGTGTAATTGTATCTGATTTGTTTAGTGCAATCCAAGTGAGCGGATTTCGGCGAGGGACGCGCTGCAGTCCAAGTACTTCAAGAATCTACCTCAGGCACTCTTCACACTCCCAGACGGTCAGTACCCGCACTCCCTATAATTTTGACAATTCAAAATTTTCAACCCATTGACGAAGTATTGCTTAATATTGCTGATTTATAACGATGTTTAATTGCTGTTGAACGAAGTTCATAAGAATTATTGTAAACGTGTGTGTCTTTTTTATGCAAAATTTTTGCTTGACGGTTTTGACTTTTCGAGTGACTTTTACGCCCTTGAGTTTTTGCGTTTCGCTTGATCTAAAATTCTCTCTCAATCACAATTTCAAGCAGCTGAGCTCAATTGGCGGCAATTTAATACGAAGTAAAATGAAAAGTGCGCCGAAACTGGTGCCATTTTTCACTTCAAATCTTAATAGTGTTATATCTTAAACTCTAATGTGGTTATTTGAAGCCCACTATTGAACTTCTTAGTCCCATTTAGGCTCTCCCTCCCCTCCCTCCCTCCCCTCCCCCGAGTGAAGCAGGTTGCAATTGATTAGAGCTCCCACTAG
This sequence comes from Convolutriloba macropyga, assembly GCF_964194025.1. NCBI lineage: Eukaryota > Metazoa > Xenacoelomorpha > Acoela > Convolutidae > Convolutriloba > Convolutriloba macropyga. The sequence goes on along the minus strand of NC_134474.1, from coordinate 55,122,591 downwards.
TCGTTCGAGAGCCATTCCGACGTTTAGTGTGTCATGTTTTCTGACTCTATCGAGTTACTTTTGCATATAAAAATGTCAGAAAGCTTGAACCTGTGATGTTCAATATATTTTTGGAAACTAGAAATATTAATAGCTCTCGAACGAAGTTCGAAATAATTAATACTTGAAGAGGAGTTTCGTATAGGTGCCTTTTTAATCAAGCAGGAAATGGAACGCGTGTCAAAATTTGAAGTGGTTTGAGTGTTGATTGAACACAATTCGAGAGTAGAGCGAAAAGAGAGTGGTTTTTTGTACATATCGCCGTTTCGGAAAGAGCAAGAAATTGATGTGCAAAAATTCTTTTGTTAGAGACCGAAATTTTTTGGTTACATGTGGCTTTCTCAAGCCTCTTTTTCGTTTTGAATATTTTTAGTTGCTCTTAAATGAAGTAAATTCTAAAAGCTTGCATATTTTCTAGAGCTTTCTTTTGATTTCAATTCTTGAGTTACTTTTCCACGCTTGATTTTTTTTGAGTTGCGGTTTTGAGCGAGGACAGTACATGACCCATGCAGCTTAGCGGTTAATGTACCGGACTCTCAACCTAGTCGAAAGTCAACCTAGCACAACAAAAGTTTCTCTAACTTCGCCAGTCGTTCGAGAGCAATTGGTCCAATGTTTGTTTTTTGGCTAAAAGGTTTGAATAGGCTCTGCTAATAAGTTGTATGATTTTTCTAAGTTTTGGCTAGCAATCTGAGCTAATTTTAAGATTATCATACATCTGCTGTTTTTTAGGGAACGTAAGCAATTTTTGGCCCATTTTTTTTAATCTTTACATTCTTTGGGTACTATATAGCGTGTACTGCTCAAAATAATATATAGATGTTCATAATTTGAGTTCGGATGTTTAATAGCTCTAAAGCGACAGCTGAGGTTATTATTGGCCTTCTCCTGGTTCGATTTGTATTGGGGGAGTTCGATTTGTATTGGGGGCGCTGTCTTTTTTTAAGGTCTGTTCACACATATTTACGTATTTTGAAGTCAAATTGAAGCGCTGATTTTGGTCACACCGAAATAGGAAGTAGAGCTAAAAAGCGAGTGGTTTTGCGGATTGAACAATTTTTATTCTAATTTTTAATTAGAGTGAAAAAAGCATGGACAAAAATTCTTTTTCTCGCTAGTTTTTTTTGCTCATATGCGGCGTTTTCGCTTCCATGATCTGTTTTTTAATAGCCACCGTCGGGCTTTCAACGGTTCTTATTTAGGCTCTCTTTTTCAATTCGCTTTACTTTTTGATAACGTTTTTCGTTTTACGTAAGTTTTTCACGTACGATTTTCACGTTTAACTTCTGACTTACCTCACTCACTGTGTCAGCTGAATGGATTTCAAATTCTTTCACGCATTGAATTACGCAATGTAGTGAATACGGTCAACGTCAGACGAGCAAAATCAAAAGAAATGGGATAAGCATATAAAGACCGGTCATTAAGTCATAGTGCGTTAGGTTATCGAAGTTCATTAAAGCGGTTGCTAGCTGGCATGAGTAATATGCTTAATAGTGTTCAGTTTAGAATCTCAATTAAGTGTACTTTAGAATGTAACCAATTATCCAGATATTGCACACCCAATTTAAAATTTGAACACTAAAAAATTCTGTCAGTTTCTACCTCTTATTGTCTTCGTTTTCTGTTTCAATCCCAATATGGGTCAAGCTGGTTAACGAAGGGTAATTTCCAGCAATTTGCTGGCTATATTTGACTTTTGTGTAAGATTTTTTCTAAATGGTTATCTCAATCCAGTCATAGGCCATTCTAAGTCGTTTTTTGTTCAATCAGTGAAATTTCTTTGAATTGTAGGTCAGGACGTGCCCTGCTAGTTTTTTATTTTGTCGTCAAGATTTTCTTAATGACCATATGACGTCAAAATCACTTAAAATCTGCTTTTTATGCATTGGTTAATGCAATTTCAACTGAATTGGATGCGGGACGTCATTTTTCAGTCTTATTGCATCCAGTTTTGTTCATTCGTGTGAATTTTTTTGGTCAAACTCGACTTACCTCCTTCTGAAAACTGACTATCTCACTTTGAAATTGGACTTTTTAATTGCTCCTGAACGAAGTTGATAGCAATTATTGTAAATGTGTTGGTTTTTTATGCAGGTTTTTCGCATGACCATTTTGCGCTTTTCTTCTAGAACATTCTTTGAGTTCTCAATTGACTTTTTCACGCTTTCGTTCTTCATTTTTGAGTGATCTGTATTGCTCTCACTCCGACGTAAAGCTTGTTGCTAATATAAAGTTGGTTGCAGCAAAGCAAGCATAAGGGCCTGGTAGCCGAGTGGTCAGTGCATCTGGGTTTGGACCAGGAGGTCAGTGGTTCGAATCCCGGCGGGGTCAAATGTTTTTTCACCCGCCTTTCGTTCGTGAAATTCTTCGTAATTCAAAGACAAGGTGAGAGTGCAGATCTTTAAAGCTACTGTGGCTATTTTCTGGCAATCTGCGAGCTTTGTTAATAACCAGTAATTTTCCCTAAAAATTGGACCAAATTGAGAAATTTGAAACTTCCTAAAAATCAGTTATATCTCTGCGCCTATTTAGGCTTCCTACTGTTATTTGAGCGTTTTTGTGATCTCCAATTAAAGGTGGTCAGAACTCCTCCTTAGTCGGAAAATATTCTTGCACCCATAAAAAACTAGTTTACAGACCCCTCTGAATTAAATAGCCCCTCCTGTCGCTCGAGAGCATTTTGTCTAACGTTAATTGGTTTATGTTTAATTGCTCTCCAATGAAGTTTGTAGTCATTATATCAGTCCTGTTGGTCTTTTTTGATGCAATATTTCGCTTGACCGATTTTTTGTCTGACTAAATTGACTTTTCGTCCTCAAAATTGGGATAAACTGGTAGAGCCCAGCGGGCATTAAGTTCTCTTAGAGATTTTCGGATTACTAGACTCTAAGTATTCTCTTTTGGGGACATAATTACATAGTGTGTAGGGAGGTTTTTAGGGTTTTAACCCCCCCCCCCAAAAAAAAAAAAAATCCTCACCCCCTGAGACTTATACTTGTGGTGTGAAGGGCGGTTCTTAGAGGTTGATCCCCACGCAGCCCCTCACCTCCTCCCATAGCCGCCCACTTTACCCTTCCCCCCATCCCTAACCCCACCCCTGCACATCGTTTCACCCACGAAGCCAACCGCTGGACATTCGTTTGAAAGCAATTCGGCCGACGTTAGTGGGGTATGTTTAAATTTATTAATAGCCGCACAGCGATAGCTGGGGCTATTATTGGCCTTCTCTTGGCTTTTTTATTTCGTCGTCGCGATTTTTGTCAACCATATGACGTCACAACCACTTCAAATCTGCTTTTTGTTCATTTGCTCATGCAATTTCACTTGAAGTTCGTGCGTGACGTCATTTTTCGCTTTCAGTGGAGCGAGTTTTTGTTCATTCGCGTGATTGAATTTTTGGTCACACTTGACTTACCTCTCTCAAAAATGACTTCCTCACTTTGAAATTGACTTTTATTTACTTTATTTCGAAGAGATAAGGTCAAATGTGTGTCACTCTAAATGAGGGTTATTTGAAAACAGCTAATAGAGGCAGCAAAAACTTATACAGGTTCTCAATCAAAATATAGCATCTCATCCTTTAATGAAAAGAGTAATTTTTTGGTATCTTTTTTTACTATTTTTTTAGATAATGTTGATGGGGATAACAACCGTTTGGTAATATTCGAAAAGGTCTACAGAATTTTCAATGAGGTTTGAATATTTGCTTCTGTATTTTAGAAGAGTCGATAATGCGAGTGGAAGGTGTTAGTCTAGAGGCGGAGAGAGAGGCGCCTCGCAATCTCATGAAGACTTATTACAATCAGTAGAAACACTCTATCGTATTTATCCATCTATCGATCCCGTCGAATCGCAACACGAATATTTCTATCTGAACTGCAAACTTATTCCTTGCAACAACAGTGCCGGAGCTCCAAACGCAAAATGTCTAAAAAGTGAAAGATCGTTACATACATTGCCACCATCGCTGCTATCAAAAGATGTCCAATAAACTAGTGTCATAGCAAAAAGTAGTTGTTGAAACGCTGCAGAATGTAAACAATCAATGCTGTTCATATGCATTGATTAGACTGCAAGTTGATTAATAGACAAAACGAAGCGATTCATCAAATTTGGCTTTCCGGCCCTTTTTCATTTCGGCTTTCCAACACGCTAGTCTAAGCCATACCACCAGTTGCTGATAAGAATATTGATGATGCCTTATTCTACTTGGGAAGCAGCGGGCCTTCTTGAAATTTACATTAGTTGAAATTTAATTTCACCACCTCAACAAAAAGCAAATTCTTTCTACCTACCATCCATTAAAACTCGCGATCATAAATGTGCGCAAATTTTTTTGCTACAAGTAAATACCTCGCGAGACTGCGGTTCTGTCATTGATGAAGAATTACCACCGTCTGTCTTTATTTCACCTCTGCTTATGAAGCTGTGTCGTATCAATCGTCCAATCAGATCGACATGCATTCTTACCTCTGGAAAGCGATTTATAAAACTTATTTCACAATTATTAATCCACATCATAGATCAACATTAAGATAAAGATAATCTATACAAATCTTCTGTTCAAAAAAGTCAGAGAACATTTGCCAAGTTTAAATGATCAAATTAATACGCAATTCAATTCTTCTCTACATTGGAAGTTGTTCTAAATTTGTGCATATTATTTTTGTTTCATTCGAGATGGAACTTTAAATTGTAATGTTACCATAACGTCCAAATTTTCAATTAGTTGTAATTATTATTTTTATTACACTGTTGTTTGAATTATGTTGCTTTGATACTTGGTGATGACGATGATAAATTAGTTCACGTACGGTACGCTGAGACCGAGTTTGATAACTTTTCAAGTGAGATTTCTATTTTTCCACTTCGTGCCGCCACCGCCTTCTATTTCATTTTACTAATATATTTCTAATATTTCTGATACAAGTAATAAATAGAATGATATTTGCTGAAATAATTGCAAATAAGGAGCTCAAACCAAGACCGTTTTTGAGTTCTTGTTAACTCGCTCTCTGAATTATGACTTGTTTTTGTTTATTTCTACAGTTTTTTAACACCAAGAGGGTTATCCAATAGCCTTCATCGACTGCATTAAGTCCTTCTTGTAGTTTTTGAGATCAAAACGCATAGACACTAGAGGCAAATCAGTTTCTGTTGTTTGCAAAATTAACGAGAGCCCGTCCGGGGAGGGGAACATTTGGAAACAATTTATAGCAGTGGAATATGAGGAAGCGTGCCTGCACAGTTGGCAAGATGTTGGAATCTTTTAACTCAAATTAAATGTTTTCACTATAATTGTATCAGCTGTTTGATAGCCACCGTCAGCCTCGGCTATTATTTCAGCGCTCTTTTTTGTTTTACAATCCAAAGAATTTAATTTTTATTGATGATCTTTTTATTGATTTCACGATGCTGTAATTAATTGCTCTCAAACGAAGTTTGTAGCAATTATATTAGTCCTGTCGGTCTTTTTTTAATGCGATTTTTCGCTTGACCAATTTTTCGTCTGATGCTTTTGACTTTTCGTCCTCAAAAACGGGATAAACAGGTAGCGCCCAGCGGGCATTATGTGCTCTTAGAGCCTTTCAGGTCTGTTTCAGCTCAAACTGTCTTGGAGACTTATACTTATACTTATGGTGTGAGGGGCGGTTCTTAGAGGTTGACACCCCCCCCCCTTTGTTGACCCCCCACCCCCACTATTGGCTCCACCCCCCCCCCCCCACCGCGCTTTTGCCCCACCCCCCCCCCCCCCCCCCACCCAGTGCTGCCCCCATCAGCCCGGGTGCACCCCCCCCCCGTGGCTAGCTACTGACCAAGCCAACCGCTCGCCGGTCGTTTGAGAGCAATTCGCCCGACGTTAGTCGGTTATGTTTTTGAATTGTATTGGTCTCGCCTTTTTTTATGACGTGTCACTATTTTACATGATTTTTGAAGTAAACTTGATGTGATGATTTTGGTCACGCCGATACGAAGTGGAGCGAAAAAGCTAGTTGTTTTGTGGCCTGAATTTTTTACGCCAATTTCAAAGTAGAGTGAGAAAACGGTGGTTGAAAAAACAACGCGCTGTCTTTTCAATCACATGCGTCAATTTGACCATGCTTCATTCCGTTTGTCGATTTCTTTTATATGATTTTTTTCTAAAACAACCCATACATAGTCCACTCTGAATCTAGTTTTTTGTTTAGTCAGCGAAAATCCTTTGAATTGTAGGCCAGGACTTGTCCTGCTATGTTTTTTGTTTGGTAAGAGGTTTTATGCGATTATGCGTCTGACCCTTAAAAGTTTGACCCCCAACAATCCCCCGTCCACCTCTTTTGGACCGCCCTCTCACCCCCTAATTCTGGAATCCCTTATACCCAATTGGCTTCTACTGAAGCCAACCGATCGTTTGAGAGCAATTCGCCCGACGTTAGTCGGTTGTTTTTTTTTGTAATTTGCATTTTTTTAGTTCATGTGGGCAATTGATTTTTTCCACATTTTGCAGCCGGGTTCAGGTATGGATTTAGGCCCCACAATGTTGCTCTTGAGGACATTTCTGACATAACTTCGGCATTTTTGACAGTTTTTGTTATTTTTTGCGCGCTTTTCTTACGTTTTGAACATTTTTCTATGGCTACTTTTATGTTCTCGTTTTCTTGCGTCAATGCTAAGAATCATGGGTTTTCAATTATTTCGCACCATAATTTTAAGTATATATGTAAATATATATATATATATATATATATATATATATTTTATATACTTATATATATATATATATATATATATATATATATATGTGTGTATATGTATATGTATGTATATATATATATATATATATATATATATATATATATTATATATATATATATATTTAATATATTTGCCTTTATTTTTTTTCTTAATTTGTGAAACTGTTTCTGTTTTGCTGTTAAGGTTCAATTGGTCTGCTGGACAAAGAGATTTTTTTATTCATTTCTGTTTCAATTCCTTTCATTTTTTCAATTTATGTTAGATGGAATTATTTAAATCTTGCAGCCAGCTCCTTGCGTAGATTTTGTTATTACAATGTTCGTCTTCAACCCAGCAAAAGCTTCGGCTTTTTAAATCGTTTCGTCGTGTTTGCCTGAATCTGTTTCTCGCTTGTCGCAATATTTCCCTCAGATGCAGTATTTTTCTTATCGCTCTTGTTAATAGCCGGCGTCAGCCTCTCAATGGCAATTTTTTAGGCGCTTTTTTTTTAAATTTGCTTGACATTTTGATAACGTTTTTCGTTTTACATAAGTCACAATTTTCACGTTTGACTTTGCCTTACCTTACTTACTGTTTCATCTGATTGAATTTTAAATTCTTTCATTCATTGAATTACGTAATGAAGTGAATACGGTCAAAGTCAAAAGAGCGAAATAAAAAAAGGGATAAGCCTTAAGGCGCGGTCATCAAGTCATAGTGCATTAAGTCATCAAAGTTCATTAAAGCGATTTCTATCTAGGATTAGGATTATGCTTCATAGCATTCAGTTTAGTAGCTGAATTATGTGTTTTTTTGGAATCTTAACTGAATATTCAAAATTTGCACACCTAATAATAACACTTTGGCTCTTAGAAAAGTTCTATCAATGTTTTCTTTTTGTTTCAATCCTATTATGCGTCAAGCAGGTCAACGGCTGCAATCTTCTGGCAATTTGCTGGATGTTTTTAGTGATTTGAAGCATTGCTTTCAATTTTTCACGCCATAAATATCTGTTTTGTTTCCGTTCTTCAAATCGTTTTTCAGGACTTTTCTTGTTACGTTTTTTGTAAGATCTATTCACACAGTTTTTCGACTACTGTGAGCGGGACAAACGGGTATAGACAAGAGGGCATTTAGTGATAATGGAGCGTTCCGGCGCTTAGTTTTCTGAAGTTGCAGAGAACGTTTAAGTTTAATGTAAAAAGGTGGCTTTTGATGTTCAGTTAAATTGCGGATTATAGTGTATTTGTTTTAAATTGTTCCCGATGTCGTCTTAATTGATGTTAGTCACCGTTCCTAGAGGTTTCCTGCAATTAACAAGGTTTTATAAGGTTGTCTTTTTGTTTCATGTATTAGCACGGAAACACAAAAAATGTAGTAAATTTTGCGGTTTAAAATTTTTTTTTGAAGACTTGCCATTTTCGAGTTTTGACTCAGAGGCTGGATAAGCTTTTCTACAACTTGTAGATTGTTTATTGAGTTGATTTTTTAGCAAGATTAAAGTAATTATGAACGTTTTTATTTGCAGAATTTGACCGGTTTTTCAGTAGTTTTTCCTAATGTTTCCATGGGATATTATTTAGGCGCTCTCCTTTACAATTCGCTTTTTGCTTTCACGTTCACGTTTTTCGTATTACATTGTCAGCTTTTTCACGTCTGAATTGTGGCTTACCTCACTTACTTCACGTACGATTTTCACGTTTAACTTCTGACTTACCTCACTTACTGTTTCAGCTGAATGGATTTTGAATTCTGTCCCGCACTGAATTATGCAATGCAATGATTACGGTCAATGTCAAAAGAGCAAAATTGTAAACGGGATAATGCCTGGTCGTTATTTCATGTTGAATTAGGTTATCAAAGTTCATTGAATCGAGTTTTAGCTTACGTTAAGCTTATTAGAAGCTGAATTAGGTAGTTTTCGAATTTCACTGAAACTGCACAACGAGTTTGAGCACTTTTTGAAGCTTAGGAAAAAGAGTTTATTTTTATCCCCTTTTTCTGTTTCAATCCATATAATATTCCACGGAGGTTGTTTTCTTTTAATTTTGCGGCAAATTTTCTTAACTGGCATCTCCCGTGTAAGGAGCTGTGCTAGTGCTCTTCCCATTGTAAACATATCTTTTAGTAAGGTTTTTATTCAGTTTTTTGTTAAGATTTTCCAAGTGCGGAGTGAAAGGTAAGTTCAGATTTCTGCTAAGTTAATTTTGAAGTTAATATGGGTGCTTGACACAAGCAAATGAACTGTGATGGGATAGTGGTAGTAACTGAATGTATACATTTCTATTGCGTGTAATATTTTTACCTTCTCTTTTTTTAAAACAGTCAAAAGCTAAAGCGGGATACTTACTCTTATAAAACGTTGAAGCCGGGGAGTGGACCCGGGATCTCCCGATTCATAAACAAAAGTAATACTGCTCTGCGCTAACGGTACTCTTTCGGTTAATTGCTGGGAATTGTCATGTTGGGAAATGATTGTTCATGATTTCTTCTTTTTTTGCGTTTTTCTTTTTTTTGGATCCTCAAACTTCCTTTCTTTCTCTTTGGCTCCAATGGATCTACTTCGGTCTGTATCATGCGTCTTGTTGGTACCTTTCTTCTCTTCTTTGGAGGGCTTTTGAAAATCAATTAGTTTTGCTTGAATGGAAAGAAAAATGGATTTTTCTTTTTAATAGGTTTGTAAACAGCACCGGGAGGGATTATCGAAATGGTAAAGGCGCCATGCCAAATTTTCTTTAAGAAGATGATTGTTTTACTGCATTATGAATGAAGTTTGACGGCGCTTGGAAGAGGCTTTTTTGTATAAAGGCAGATTGTTAAATTTGATGCTCACTTAATATAAAACAGTTATATCAAATTATAAGCAACAAAAAGATGCTGTTGAGATTATGGGAGCAGCTGAAGAAATTCAAAGAGGGAATGTTTTGGGCAGGAGAAAATGAGAGCACTGGGTTGGGCGGAAGTCTCAGCAATCGATGTTTCTAGCGTCCAGTCTTGGGCGGGCTTGCGTCGGAATATTGCTTAATTGTACGGCGAAGGGTCGGTTTTCGCGAGTGGCTGGCCGAAGAACTCATTGGCAGTTGCGAACGAGGAGCGGCTGACTTTCGATGGTGGGCTCCTCCAGAAGTTGAAACACAGCCAAAATGCCAGTTTGGGTTGTAGCGTCCTGGCTAGTATGCTTATAATTTAACAATCTTGTATAAAGGCAGATTGTTAAATTTGATGCTCACTTAATATAAAACAGTTATATCAAATTATAAGCAACAAAAAGATGCTGTTGAGATTATGGGAGCAGCTGAAGAAATTCAAAGAGGGAATGTTTTGGGCAGAAAATGAGAGCACTGGGTTGGGCGGAAGTCTCAGCAATCGATGTTTCTAGCGTCCAGTCTTGGGTGGGCTTGCGTCGGAATATTGCTTAATTGTACGGCGAAGGGTCGGTTTTCGCGAGTGGCTGGCCGAAGAACTCATTGGCAGTTGCGAACGAGGAGCGGCTGACTTTCGATGGTGGGCTCCTCCAGAAGTTGAAATACAGCCAAAATGCCAGTTTGGGTTGTATCGTCCTGGCTAGTATGCCAGCATCAAGCGGGCCTGAACGTTTGCAGGAGCTGTCTCCGTGTTCTGGTCTCTCGATGTCAAGCGATGGACGTTCTCCATTGGTGATTACTACAAAGCCAAAATACAACGGGTTTTGAAGAGACAGGATATGATCTCCCAATGGAAAGAGTTGTGGATGCGGTTACATCTAAATCGGTGGTGGCGCGAGCGTTTCGAAGACACCGTTCGGTGAGAAAATCTTCCTGATTTGCAGAAGTGTCTATCATTTTCGGCTTCTGGAGAAGATCATATCCACACCCGAGGGATTCAAGGGGGCCCAAAAGTGTGTTCCGGGGAGATATTTGGTTTTATATACCATCTCGCGATAGCTTATGTCAGCCGTCCTTGTGTTGTCACGCTGCTCTGGAAGTGACTACAGGCCCTTCTCTTGTTACTGGTTGGGAGTCTATTGACGAGAACTACGACGATGTTGCAAGAAGAACCCTTCCATATTATGGCATCTGTGCGAGAAAAGGCACTGTCCCTCGTCTTGTCTGAAGGAGGAGTCTCCACTGCTGTCTCTTGGGCAGAGGAACGCCAGCCCACTGATGTTACTGGAGAGGTGTTGTCGCTTTCTTTGACAGGAGCGCTGAAGGTGTCGAAGCGCACAACGACAACTCGTGGTCGCTGGGTTGCGAAATGTGTGGCCCAGAGTGACGGAGATTTCAAGGTGACCTTTCTTCCGCCTAAAGATTTATCTGAGGCTCATGAGTCAGGTAATTCAACATCACCAAGAATATAAATAAATAATTTTGGAACAAGGAAGGACATAGCAAATGAATGTAGAGATCATTAGGATGAAGTGAATTTGCTTTGTGACTCTGCAAACATTATTTTTCTAAATCGGCGTGAGTAGATTTTCAGATGGAAAAGAAAAATTGCTTTGTAGGAGAAGCGGTTGGTTGTCTTTAAGAGTATTCTTGGTAGAGCCTGAATTTGAATTGATGATTTTTTAATGCTTTCCAGAACGGTGGGTAACTTTATATTTCGATAGAGATGATGTTCCATAATGGGGAAACTACTAACTCAAATGTAGGCAGATATTGGTTACATCAGCGAAGCTTTTGTATGCAAAACTTTTGGCTTCCTTTTTGTTGCACTGTTTTAATGTGGGTAGACATCAATTAACTGCATTGCTGAATTTTTAGCTAAGTAATCATATGATACTGGGAGATTTGGGGATTAATAAGGGTTATCTTCTTCAATTAAGCCTTCCCTTGTCTGACTGGGGTTTTGTCTGTAAATTGAACATGGAGTTGTACTCGAAGGTGGAGTCAAAGGTAATGAGTTTCGAGTCAAAGGTCGCAAGTTTAAAGCCGTCCATGGTAGGGGGACCATGGTGCACATTAACATAGGGAAGGGGAGGATAATGGCCGTGCAGCCTCCATCGAGGTCGATCGAGTTTCCGTCTTGATCTGTCTTTTTGGTTTACGTATGGGAAGGCTGAGCAGGCAACAAGGGTTTTAAGCGTAAAAGTAAGTGAGGAATAATAATAATTGAATAGAAAATTGGCAAGTTTAAAGATCGGTATTAAGTTCGATGTTAAGAAGCAATTGAACAAGTTATGGCAACATGTAATTGAGCATGAAATGCAACATTGTAGTAGGTTGAATTCAGATTAGAGAATTGAGTTTCATGTATTTTTTAAATTGTGTACCACAGAGGTGCTTATCTTCGAATGAAACGCACAAAAATTTGGTAATAAGTGATACTCCAGAGTACCAGAATTGACATAAACCAGTGATGGAAATAATTTTTTTGGCCAATTAGCGCAGGTCTGCTATTGCCAATGAATGTGCGTTGAATTAAATCCACATTGTGTAAGAAATTTAGTAATTTACAAATTAGCTTCAAATGGGAAAGGTGAAAATTGATGAATAAAGTATTGCCCTCTGCAGAATCCTAATAGAGTTCAAAATGTATTTGTTGTAATTCCCTCTGTTGCAAACCGGGTTTTCTGTGGTGTAAAATGTGTCAAATGCCCAAGCAGGTATGTGGTGACAATAGTTTGATGTCAATACATTGTTAACATTCGTTTTTTTTAAATCATTGTACTCGGGTATAATCAGGGTGACGTGGTTTAAAGTAGGCCATTTGTGGTGTGGAATTATCAAAAAATGTCAGCCAGAATGTGAGCGTTGCAGGGTAAGATATAATATTCTTGGAAAACTCCGAGTTTGTCGTCGAAATCTACATTGAAATACATGGCAAGGTTTAGGCTGGGGTAATAGGGATTTAGGTTGGGGTAATAGGGATTTAGGTTGGGGTAATAGGGGTCGGTTTGCTTAGAGGCTTCGGATGAGGTGTCCATCTTATGCACCTTGAACTCCTAGGTATTAGGGATCTAGGGATCAAAAGTGTCATCATTGATCAAATTGACAATCTCATTGATTGTGGGTTAATGACGGGCCTGCAGACGTTAAGAAATGTCGGATGTCAATGTAGTTCTCCTATGTAGGCTTAAGTGGCAAAAATGTGAACTGACCGGGTGGGAGAATAGCCCAGATAACTATTGTGTCATCAGTTCGTGTAACAAATCTTCTGAAAGAATAATTTATGTGTAATCTTTCTGCTTTCAGGCAAACTGTGATGTTAAATAGCGTTAATGGTTGTTCAGTTTGATCAGAGGGATCAACGTAATTACGCGTCCTTGTCCAATTGTCAGTTTCCTCGGCCAATTTTTTTTCACATCTGGAAATAGAGTTGATTCTTTTGTTCTTTTATTTGTTTATAATGTGGGAGTTTGAATCAGCGGAGTTTAGCTGTTGGCGTCGGGGGATGAAGGGGTAAAGCTATTTCCAGAAACGCTCGTGATAGCATTTTTTAAACAGGGCTATTGGGAGAAAGACTTGATATCACTTTTGTTCTGCGTCATTTCGACAACAGCTGGATTGTTCTCTGGCGAAGAGGGTGAGAGGTTTTCAGTGTTTTGTTGAAAGAACCTCACTGCTGTTGAGTCATCCTTAGCAATAATATTTTACTTCAAACCCCTCCATGCTTGCGAAGATTTGTTAAAGTGATTGGGATTATTGTGGTAGTTGGAATATTATTTTGTAGAGTCGGTGAAGTAATTGCAATTGTGTAAAAGCTTCTGACTCTTCATAAAAGGTTATTTGTTAGCCATGATATAATCATGTATGTTACCAGAAGTTGTCTGTATCTTGGGTTCTAAGATAATGAAATCACATCAGACTTTTTCCAAAATTTCTCATAATTGCTTAGTTGAAATTTAAAGACGAGTTGGATAAGTCGTATGCAACAGTAATTCTTATGCTAAGTGTTTCTTCTTAGGAAAAACCGTTTTTATTGGTTCAAGTGGCACATGATGAAAACCGTGCAAAGCGACGAATAAAACTAGTCACGGGATAAATGTATTTGCTATAGCACGATAGTATGTTAATGTTGTTTTGAAAGAAAAGGACAAGGGAGAATATGATCGGCTGGTATATATTATCGTAACGTTGAGAACTGGTAAATAAGTTGTAGTAAGAGTGGGTTTCGCAAGTACTCGTAGCAAATAAAGAGATTGTGTTTTCGGTTTGGCAATAATTTAAGATAGTATTGTAATCACGTGGCTGTACAATTAATTCCGCGGCAATTTCGGTTATTTTTTTCGTTCTTTTTCTTTTTCTGATGTCAATGAAAGACTCCTAACGCTCAAGTAACCTATTCTTACTGCATCGGTTTTTCAATTGGTTTTTCAATTGTTAATCTTTCAAATGTTATATAAGCGTTTTTCATTATTTAGCAATTACATTTAGTTCTGTGATCAGGTAGGGAGAAAATCCCTGCCTCGGCTTGAGAGGTTGAAAGGGGGTTGCTCATATCTTTCCCAACGCACGATTAAATGTAGCAGTAAGAATTCTCGCAAACTCTACTCAGCTATGGAATTTCGTACTGCAGACTTTTTTCTTTTAAATTTTTGTTCGTTCTGGGTTGTGTAGGAACGTTGCACTCAGTCGTGTAGGCCTCATCTTTTTCTGTGTTTTCCTGGATGTGTCGTGCTGATTAAAATGTTTTTTTATTTCGTTTTTGTAGATGATTGTCTGATGCTTCTTTGTGGGGGCGTTTTTACTAGTGGTTTTTGCTGGGAGTTTAGGTACTTAGAAATTTCTCTTTGGGAAAGGCCCGGGGGCATCTGGGTTGTTTTCTTTTTTTTCAAGCCCGGATTTTGGGACTTAAAATATGAAGGCCGTATTTTCTCTTGTTTTTGAGAAATCGACGTTTAATGTTGACTATTTTGATTTTCAGACACTTAGAATTTTCGAGAATTTTTCTCCATGAAATACATCTTTGGACTTATACCCCGCACTTGAAAAGCCTAGAAAAATACTGAATCAGAACCTTACTAACAGATATCTGTTCACGATAGGAACAGCACTAGCACAGCTCCTTATACGGGAGATGTCTGCAAAGTAGTCGATGGTGGGCGTCGGTATGTAAATTCTTGTTATATAGATATAATCGTCAAAAAAGTTAATTAATGCTTTTTGTAAATTTCATGTTTTTCTAGTACAATGGAGCTAATTTTTGTTTTAAGGTTGAAGCTCTAAACGTTCATTTATTTTATAACAAATATGTTCTCTTGAACTCACAAGTTGCAAGAAGCCAAATACTTTTTGCCTATTTTGTCCCATTTTTTGTTTTGTCTTTCCTATTGTTTTTATGAGTCTAGCAAAATTTCTTAGCTACTAAGTAATCTTCTTGCGTGCTGCTCTCTTTTGTAGTAAGCGGTTTTCAATAGCATCAGGTCAAAGGTTTCTTGAATTGAAACGCTAACTTTTCGCTGAATTTCTGATTCTTTTGTCTCGTATTTGTCAAATTTTCTACCTAACGCTTAGCTCAGATTTTCCTGTTTTTCATTGATTTTCTTGCCTTGTAATTATGAGCTTTCTTGCTACGTTTTTGAATTTGTTTTAGCTTTCGATCGCGTTGTTCGTTTGACGCAGGTCACAAGTTTGACGTGTGACTTCTGATTTACCTCATCCAGTATTTCAGCTGAATGGAGATCATTCAAGCAGCTTTGTTTGATATAGTGAAAAAGATCAAGATCAAATTAAATAGCGTTCACGAAGACTTAGTAGTTAAGGTTATGGCAGTTCTTTAGATCGGTTGTTGTTGGTGTTTGTAGTAACCTTAAGACTTCATAGAAGCTGAATTGGATCAATTATGTTTTGACCCCAGTTACAAACTTTGTATTGTTAATAGTGCGTTACTGTGTAAAAAAATTGGCACGAGGGCCTGGTTTTGTAAACGATATATGCGCATTAAGTTGATTGGGGCAAATCAGAATAGATCACCGAATTTTATTTTACGTCTTCTCTTTCTATTTAATTCGCTGAAATAGAATTGAAATAGATCTTCCGCCTGCCGTCCTTCCCACGAGCAGACTTTCGGTACCTGTGTACGCGGACACCAGAAGACTTGACCACTGACAGCTGGACTCTCACAAGCCACACTTCGGCAGGACAAAACCCTGTCCAAATATGATTTTTCTTGTGATGTAACATTGAATTTTAGTTGATCCTATCAAAAACCGACATATGATCTGAAGTAATTTTTTTTGTATTTTTTGGTGCAATACATCAACGGGGGTGGCAATGTATAAACATAATTACTCAACGCATGTAATTACTTTTGATTTATTCGCTAAGGCTGATCTTTTTTCAGTTGTTTAAACACACGCAAAATTTCCCGCTCAAAATTCACTCGCTTTGTTTAGGTGCTAATTCCCCCTGATTAAAAAGCCATTCAATTCATTATTAAATTCAATCCTTTTTTTACATAGTAAATAGCTATTGCGAACGTACACTTACTTTAAACGTTATATTAATCCAATGTAGGAATTTTAATGAGAGTAAAGAAGAGGCACTATCTTCTTTTCACAAAATTGGATTTCGACTCTCAGAAAGCATGAGAACTCCGAAATGAAGGCAGTGAAGGTCTTAAATTTGACGAACTGATGACCTCTTGGACATCAGAGTAAGATCGATGGAAATGCCAATCGATCCCATTCCCCCAAACAACAACGTCACTGGACGGGATGAGCGATCGAAGCAAGGCTTCAAACATCCGTGTGTTGTGACTCATGCAAGGAAAGGCATGCTCCGTGGGCTTGCTCAAAATCCAAGGACTTTCGGCGAAAGATAAGCAATCTGCCATAGCCGCCAATAAGTCCTGTCAAAATTGCTTGGGATTCAATCACGAAAGCGATCAATGTATGTCACAATCTAGATGCAAAACATGTCAGGGTAAGCATCATACATTTTAACACGAGGATTTCAATATTGAGGCACACATGCTTGTAGTTTGACTGAAAAATCTTTCCAAATGACTACCTTACCAAATGCTCGCGTTAAGTAATTGGTAGAAACAAAGAAATACACAATCTAAGAGCATTGTTAGACACAGGAGCTCATATCAATGGAGTTACAGCAAAACCCTGCAAGACACTGGGGTTAGAACCAAAATCATTGAATGAAAGAATCATAGGGGGCAATCAGAAGGACTCAATGCAGGTCGACGGGTCTCTCAAACTTGAAATTATTCCCAAATCAGGTGAAAATATTATTCTCAACTGCGTAGTGCAGAAGACAATTACAACCAGCGAAAATCCAAATCAGCCCATTTCAGAGACTGACTACGCAGACTTGGTCAATTACAATTTGGCTGATAATCAATTTTGGCAACCAGGCGAAATAGATATACTACTAGACATAATAGACGTTATTTCTGCATACACACAGATTATTAGAGGACGGATACTGAAACAATGTTCTTTATGCCTCACAGAAACTACGCTAGGCTGGACAGCTTCAGGATTAGCTAATATAAAATCAGATAAACGTTATGCACAATCGATTGCAATATGCCTACTTGACAACGAAATCAAGTCCTGTGCCAAATTTTGGGAAATCTGAGATGTTCCAGCACTTCCTCCAGCCATGTTCACTCCCAAAGAATTGGCGTGCATTTATCACTATTTGACAACAACTTATGGCCAAAATGGAAGGCCTCAATCTCGACTACCAATTGACCAGTATGAAAACATTTTTGATCCAGATAGTCAGGAATTGTTGCACGACAGGAGAATCATCTCGAAAAACCCTTAGACATTTTTTGGGTAATGAAAAGCTTTCCCGAAACCCAGATGCCCAAGCTCAGTACACAGAATTCTTTCAAGAGATGAATGAGACAGGACATTTAGAACCAGTGCCTGAAAGCGACCATAATCTGTCACCCGACAAACACTTTGTGATGCCACATCACGCAGTATGGAAGTCAAGCTCTACGACTACAAAATGCAGAGCAGTTTTCAACTCATCAGCAAAAATAACGAACGGAAGAAGTCTCAACGATTGCTTCCTTGCTGGTACAAAACAACAGCCCGACCTTGTTGAGATAATGATTAAATTTCGTCTCCATCGCATTGCTTTAACAGGTGATATCACAAAGATGTACTGTCAAATCGAACTAAACGAAAAGGACCGTAACTTTCATCAGATGTTTTGGCGATGTAGTCTAGCAACCATGAAAGAAGTTAATCAAGCAACCAATAAAGAAGTACTGTATGACACGGGTCATATACGGTATTTCTTCTAGTTCATACCATGCCATCAGGGAACTACGTGATACTGAAAAGATGTTCCATCAATTCATTGCAAAAATTCATTACTCAACTTATTTTATTTTGAGGAACTTCTTGTTGTTTGTGACACACAAAAGCAAGTCATTGGCCTGTTCACAGACATTACAACTACTCTAGAACTCATTGGGATGTCTATTCGCAAGTGGGCAAGCAACTCACATGAAGTTATGGAAGCAATTTCCCCGGAACTACAAGAAAACAAAGATCTTTTCATCGGTGAACATGGTCACACCATCAAAACCCTTGGTCTCAACTGTCAGCCCAAAAGAGAACCTTTCTACTTCAATAGATCCCAAAGTCAGTGCAACGTCGTTACTATGAGTCTGCCCGAACACGAAGAAACAGTTATTGAGTGTCCATCAGTCAAACTCGACGAGTTTCAAAAATCGGATTTCCACAATTAGTGGTCAACCTCGACTGTAAAAAACTAAGTGAAATCCAGTTACTGGACTCTCACGCTTATAGCCATGAGACTCCCCATGTTTGCCCGATTAATTCAATGCAATATTTAACAGGGTTTAATCAAGAAAAACATCAACAACTCCGCAAAAAGGCGAAAAACGGTCAAAACTGACGTCGACAAATAGCTGCAAAAAACGCCTTTTGGCGACATCTGAGATGTTGTCTGAGTAACTGATAGATGCCCGAAGTCATCCGAGCTTTCAGAACCTGAAAATAGCTACTCAAACACAGAGAACCAAAAATCTGAAAAGCAAAAATTAGTAGTCAAGTTTGAGGAAAAAATTTTCACAAAAATAGAAAATTTGGCAGAAAAAAACTATACCATTCAAAAACTGAACCATGCACGATGCTTTTCGGTCAAAAAGATTCCAGCTTCAACAAACATATGTTCTACAAAAAAATGTTCTACCATACTGAAACAATGTTCTTTATGCCTCACAGAAACTACGCTAGGCTGGACAGCTTCAGGATTAGCTAATATAAAATCAGATAAACGTTATGCACAATCGATTGCAATATGCCTACTTGACAACGAAATCAAGTCCTGTGCCAAATTTTGGGAAATCTGAGATGTTCCAGCACTTCCTCCAGCCATGTTCACTCCCAAAGAATTGGCGTGCATTTATCACTATTTGACAACAACTTATGGCCAAAATGGAAGGCCTCAATCTCGACTACCAATTGACCAGTATGAAAACATTTTTGATCCAGATAGTCAGGAATTGTTGCACGACAGGAGAATCATCTCGAAAAACCCTTAGACATTTTTTGGGTAATGAAAAGCTTTCCCGAAACCCAGATGCCCAAGCTCAGTACACAGAATTCTTTCAAGAGATGAATGAGACAGGACATTTAGAACCAGTGCCTGAAAGCGACCATAATCTGTCACCCGACAAACACTTTGTGATGCCACATCACGCAGTATGGAAGTCAAGCTCTACGACTACAAAATGCAGAGCAGTTTTCAACTCATCAGCAAAAATAACGAACGGAAGAAGTCTCAACGATTGCTTCCTTGCTGGTACAAAACAACAGCCCGACCTTGTTGAGATAATGATTAAATTTCGTCTCCATCGCATTGCTTTAACAGGTGATATCACAAAGATGTACTGTCAAATCGAACTAAACGAAAAGGACCGTAACTTTCATCAGATGTTTTGGCGATGTAGTCTAGCAACCATGAAAGAAGTTAATCAAGCAACCAATAAAGAAGTACTGTATGACACGGGTCATATACGGTATTTCTTCTAGTTCATACCATGCCATCAGGGAACTACGTGATACTGAAAAGATGTTCCATCAATTCATTGCAAAAATTCATTACTCAACTTATTTTATTTTGAGGAACTTCTTGTTGTTTGTGACACACAAAAGCAAGTCATTGGCCTGTTCACAGACATTACAACTACTCTAGAACTCATTGGGATGTCTATTCGCAAGTGGGCAAGCAACTCACATGAAGTTATGGAAGCAATTTCCCCGGAACTACAAGAAAACAAAGATCTTTTCATCGGTGAACATGGTCACACCATCAAAACCCTTGGTCTCAACTGTCAGCCCAAAAGAGAACCTTTCTACTTCAATAGATCCCAAAGTCAGTGCAACGTCGTTACTATGAGTCTGCCCGAACACGAAGAAACAGTTATTGAGTGTCCATCAGTCAAACTCGACGAGTTTCAAAAATCGGATTTCCACAATTAGTGGTCAACCTCGACTGTAAAAAACTAAGTGAAATCCAGTTACTGGACTCTCACGCTTATAGCCATGAGACTCCCCATGTTTGCCCGATTAATTCAATGCAATATTTAACAGGGTTTAATCAAGAAAAACATCAACAACTCCGCAAAAAGGCGAAAAACGGTCAAAACTGACGTCGACAAATAGCTGCAAAAAACGCCTTTTGGCGACATCTGAGATGTTGTCTGAGTAACTGATAGATGCCCGAAGTCATCCGAGCTTTCAGAACCTGAAAATAGCTACTCAAACACAGAGAACCAAAAATCTGAAAAGCAAAAATTAGTAGTCAAGTTTGAGGAAAAAATTTTCACAAAAATAGAAAATTTGGCAGAAAAAAACTATACCATTCAAAAACTGAACCATGCACGATGCTTTTCGGTCAAAAAGATTCCAGCTTCAACAAACATATGTTCTACAAAAAAATGTTCTACCATACTGAAACAATGTTCTTTATGCCTCACAGAAACTACGCTAGGCTGGACAGCTTCAGGATTAGCTAATATAAAATCAGATAAACGTTATGCACAATCGATTGCAATATGCCTACTTGACAACGAAATCAAGTCCTGTGCCAAATTTTGGGAAATCTGAGATGTTCCAGCACTTCCTCCAGCCATGTTCACTCCCAAAGAATTGGCGTGCATTTATCACTATTTGACAACAACTTATGGCCAAAATGGAAGGCCTCAATCTCGACTACCAATTGACCAGTATGAAAACATTTTTGATCCAGATAGTCAGGAATTGTTGCACGACAGGAGAATCATCTCGAAAAACCCTTAGACATTTTTTGGGTAATGAAAAGCTTTCCCGAAACCCAGATGCCCAAGCTCAGTACACAGAATTCTTTCAAGAGATGAATGAGACAGGACATTTAGAACCAGTGCCTGAAAGCGACCATAATCTGTCACCCGACAAACACTTTGTGATGCCACATCACGCAGTATGGAAGTCAAGCTCTACGACTACAAAATGCAGAGCAGTTTTCAACTCATCAGCAAAAATAACGAACGGAAGAAGTCTCAACGATTGCTTCCTTGCTGGTACAAAACAACAGCCCGACCTTGTTGAGATAATGATTAAATTTCGTCTCCATCGCATTGCTTTAACAGGTGATATCACAAAGATGTACTGTCAAATCGAACTAAACGAAAAGGACCGTAACTTTCATCAGATGTTTTGGCGATGTAGTCTAGCAACCATGAAAGAAGTTAATCAAGCAACCAATAAAGAAGTACTGTATGACACGGGTCATATACGGTATTTCTTCTAGTTCATACCATGCCATCAGGGAACTACGTGATACTGAAAAGATGTTCCATCAATTCATTGCAAAAATTCATTACTCAACTTATTTTATTTTGAGGAACTTCTTGTTGTTTGTGACACACAAAAGCAAGTCATTGGCCTGTTCACAGACATTACAACTACTCTAGAACTCATTGGGATGTCTATTCGCAAGTGGGCAAGCAACTCACATGAAGTTATGGAAGCAATTTCCCCGGAACTACAAGAAAACAAAGATCTTTTCATCGGTGAACATGGTCACACCATCAAAACCCTTGGTCTCAACTGTCAGCCCAAAAGAGAACCTTTCTACTTCAATAGATCCCAAAGTCAGTGCAACGTCGTTACTATGAGTCTGCCCGAACACGAAGAAACAGTTATTGAGTGTCCATCAGTCAAACTCGACGAGTTTCAAAAATCGGATTTCCACAATTAGTGGTCAACCTCGACTGTAAAAAACTAAGTGAAATCCAGTTACTGGACTCTCACGCTTATAGCCATGAGACTCCCCATGTTTGCCCGATTAATTCAATGCAATATTTAACAGGGTTTAATCAAGAAAAACATCAACAACTCCGCAAAAAGGCGAAAAACGGTCAAAACTGACGTCGACAAATAGCTGCAAAAAACGCCTTTTGGCGACATCTGAGATGTTGTCTGAGTAACTGATAGATGCCCGAAGTCATCCGAGCTTTCAGAACCTGAAAATAGCTACTCAAACACAGAGAACCAAAAATCTGAAAAGCAAAAATTAGTAGTCAAGTTTGAGGAAAAAATTTTCACAAAAATAGAAAATTTGGCAGAAAAAAACTATACCATTCAAAAACTGAACCATGCACGATGCTTTTCGGTCAAAAAGATTCCAGCTTCAACAAACATATGTTCTACAAAAAACCGCCGAAGCCACAGCCGAGCCCAAGAACTGGTCAAAATGAAGAAGCTACAAAATTAACTTAGCATCTAACAAAAAATGTTGATAGATTCAGTTAACAGCAACTTGCCCCATCCTGAAAGCTTGCATATAACCACCAGAAGAGCAATATCTAGCAATACGGGTAAAGTATTTGACCCTATCGGTTTCCTAACATCAGTAACGCTTCAATGCAAAATTCTTTTCCAGATGACTTGGGAACATAAAATTGGATGCGATGATGATGTTGGGGCAAACATAACCGACCAATTTAAAGCCTTGATGAGCGGATTACATCATTTATCTGAGCTACGTATGCCACGCTTTGTGGCCAACTTCGCTATTGAAAAAATACAACTTCATTTATTCCACAGACAACGGTAAACCAAAGTGGATTTACAACTGAGATATATACATGTAACGATTCAACAGTTGACTTAGCTTGGATTATTGCTTCCCCTAGT
The DNA here is from genome assembly GCF_964194025.1 of Convolutriloba macropyga. Taxonomy (NCBI): domain Eukaryota; kingdom Metazoa; phylum Xenacoelomorpha; order Acoela; family Convolutidae; genus Convolutriloba; species Convolutriloba macropyga. The sequence continues at coordinate 55,099,733 of NC_134474.1, read as the reverse complement.
AGATTCTCAACATTCAAAGCTAACCGTGTGGCCAAAGTCCAACAAATAATTCAACCAGAGAAATGGAAATACGTGCCAACAGAAGAAAATCCAGCCGATCTTACCCGCTGGTGCCAGCAAAACAGCTTTCATCCCTTTAAATGTGGTGGGAAGTCCCACAATGGCTCTCTGAAGGAAACCTGACTCTCCCAAAACAACCAGAAGTTCTTCAGTCAACAGAAGTAAAGAAGGAACTAGTGCGGAACCAAATATTAATACTAGATTCGGGTACTATTACCGAATCCCTGGGGGAGGTAAACGACCCGCTCAATGATCAAAACACTGAGCAGTCGATTCACCAAATCGACTAATTGTTCCCTATTGAACGTTACGGAAGTCTCGACAAAGCAATAAGAGTAGCAAAGCAAGTTCTAAAGATTGCTTACATTTTGCTTACATTTTGCAAATCCATATAGAGAACAGAATTCAAGAGACAAGCATTAAATATGCTTGTTGGAGAAGTGCAGAAGCAAAAATATATTAATGAAATAGACAAATTGCAGAAAAGCCAAAGCATAATTCAAAACTCGAGAATCCTTCAACTTTATCCCTTTATAGAGAAAAGAGTTTTAAAGGTTGGTGGACGTTTGGTAGCAGCAGATTGCTTGATTGAATCTGTCAAATTTCAATCAATTTTGCGTTACAAAAATCATCTTTCGAAGTTAATCGTACTTGACAGTCATCAGCGAGTGTTAAATTCAGAGGTAAACGCAACAGTTGTTCATACGCGTCAGAAGTTCTGGATAATTTGAGTGAAAACGTTGACAAGATCAGATCTATTGTTGGAAACTGTATCACATGTTTTCCGTTTAATGGCCGTAAATTTTCTCAACTCTTAGGCGACCTACCACAAGAATTAGTCAACTCTGCGCCACCATTCAGTAACGTGGGCATAGACTTCGCCGGTCCAATGCCTTACATATGTGACAAGACAAGCCAAATGTAGTCTTCGTATGCTTCATTACAAAAGCCTTTCATTTGGATGTCACTAAAGCGTTGGATACACAGGAATGCATGAATGCTATCAGATGAGTCATTTCGCGACGAGCATGTCCAGTTCACATATTTTCGGACGACGGGACAAACTTTATAGGATCATTGAATGTCCTCATAAAACTCAAAAGGCTGCTGAAAGAGGAATACGGAACTGTCGGAACTGATTGTTTACCTCAACCTGTGTTAGGTTTAGGCATTAACTGTTAAACAATTCCAGCCAAAGCTTCACAATTTCATGAAAGCAGGACTATGGGAAGCAGGAGTCAAATCAATAAAGCTACAACTGTTCAAAACAATCGAAACAACAGCTAACCTCATTTTTGATTAAGTATATACAATGCTATGCCAAGTCGAAGCTGTACTTAACTCGAGACCGCTCACATATGATGCGAAAGACAGTCATAACTTAAACCCTGCTATGCTATTAACTGGCTTTCATAATCATCAATTGTCTTTGTTTGTTCCCCCAGTCCCAATAACAAAAGATTAGGAAGATTCGAAAAAGCGCTTTCAGTACTTGGAAAAAACTTATAGCAGAGTTTTGAAGAAATGAACAACTGAATATTTATCCCAGTTGCAGACCAAGTCAAAGAACATGGCCGAAAAGCAAATCTGACAAAAGGAGATTTATTTTACATTATGTGCATAAAGCATATACAGAAAATGACAATTTGGTCAGAATAGCCAGAATCAAAACAGGAAATGGCAAATTCTCAAACAGACTGTACTGAAGTGTACACTCAGTAACACTATTTGATAATCTTAGTGCTATTTTGAGAATTTACGTTATAGTGCGTGAAGCACAAACTTGATTTGGACAAAGTCCATTTTAACGTGTTAACAAATTACTAAGTAGTTTTAAATAAACTACTATTTTAAGATTACTAACTTAAACTGAGAATACCATGACGTGATTTTGTCACGCCACACAGAGAAAACCAACTTAACCTTGGTAACTCTGTCGACACTGTTATCTCTATCCAATAGGATACTAGAGAACCACGTGTCCGCAAGTATAAAAGGAGCTTGCACTCTCAACCACCAGCACAATTTGGTCCCCGATAACTTCTGATTTAAACCATACTCCCGTATTGCTCCTTTGCTCAAATCTCAACTCACTTGAGATAGATTTTAACTCAGAATATTTTGTGACAAGTTCTTAACTAAGAACTTTCTAAGTCAGAAAATATTAACTTAGCACAATTTTGGAAATCAGGTAAGTTCAGCTTAACTTCTCTGAGTTATAAATTAACATCTCATAAGTTCAGCTTAACTTCTCTAAGTTCTAAATTAACATCTCTTAAATTCTATCTAAGTTAAAAGTAACTTAGAATATTTCAACCTGTGCCAACTAGTGCTATCTCAATCTTAATAACTTTAACTATTCTATCCCTTAATGCTCGGTTTAACATAATTTATTAATTCATGTTTACATTTAACTTTCTTTAATACTTAACTATATACCAAGAGTAGAACTAGGGGTTGAAGTCTCAAGTTATACATGTGGTCCCGCGATTAACACCGTCGTTTAAGTATCTAATGTACGGACCAGCAGTATAAGTGGTGGTCCCAGAGAGGCTACTTCGATTTAACTTGTTCGTCTAAAATATTTGATGCATTGAAATCAACTTGTTCACTTAATATAGAGAGGCCATTAAAAAACTTATCTAATTTAACTATTCAAGAGGTTTCTCACTTAAATTCTTAACTGAATTTGATTTAAACTACTCTTCTGTTTTAGACAGTTTTCATTAAATAACTTCAGTCCTTAAGCAATGACCAGTGCTGGTGGTAGTACTCCTCCCCCTGCCGTTGCTCCCCCACCTGAAACTCCCATAACACATCCAAGCCTTTCACTTGTATCTTTCTCAGGCAATGATCCTAATCAGGACGCCACTTCTTTTTGGAATTCTGTAGAAAACAAAATACTCTTTTCACTAGGAACTAGGCCTACAGCACCCGCTGCAGAAACTAGCTATGATAAAAGGCAACAATCCTTATTCGGCTCACTTTTAACTGATACCGCACTAGAATGGTTTGAGAGTGAAGTTACAGATGCTACAAATTGGAATACTTTAAAAGATGAATTTATTAAAAGATTCACAGACGGTAGAGACCAATTCAGATTTAGTCTTGAGGTTGAGAACACATTCAGGCAGGAAGGAGAATCAATAAAGAACTATCTACATGGAATAAAGAGTGGAGTTGAGAAATGTGGGCCAGAAAAGATACCAACAAGCATTACAGGCGATGACAATATAAGAAAGCAAGAAATTCAAAAAAGACAACGAAATCAGAAATACTTAGATTTTGCTAAAAGGGGAGTAAGACCACAAGGTTTAAAACGCAAAGCGCACGAGAAACCTTCAATAATTTGGACAAAGTTAGTTGATCACTTAGTCGTCAAGCTACAGGGCTAGATAAACTCAAAACACTTGAGAGCAAAATCAATGATTTAACCAACCTTTTCAAAAGCAACGAAGTAAATGCTATAGATACTTCTAGGCCTAGAGACCCAAACATAAAAGGCAGACCTAACAGTACTAGATTCTGTGATTAATGCAGAAGTAATGGTCATTCCATCTCTAGATGCACAAAGAGACAGATAGACGATAGTGTTAATAAACTGAGAAAGGAACTAGTCGAACCAAGAAGGCAAAATATAACATTCTCTGATGATTATAGAAGGAATAACCGATGCAATACAAGATTCAATGGTCCTAGAAACCAAGGCTATCAACCAAGAGGTGGCTACTCAAACTATAGACTTAGGTTCAACAAGCCAAATTTTCAACAACAACACATATTTTAGCAACTATGGTAAAAGGTTTATACAGCCCTACGAACAGACATTCCCTCAGCAAAACACATATAGAAATAATGAACCAAATCTTGAACAACAATCACCATCACCACAACAACCGCAACAGCCACAACAAGGCGCTAGCTTCTATACACCATGTAGAAATAACAATCTACAACAAAGACAATCTAAACCTAACAATATTCAACAACAACCAAATCAAATAAGTTTCGTTGAAGGTGACGATGACTACGTAAATGCTATAACAGACTTCTTTCAAACTATTGAAGTCTCCGAACGCTACTAAAGAAAGTAGTACTAAGTCAAGAATATACCTCAACTTATATCACTTTGCCACCGGATACATTAAAAATAATAGTGGTTTGGAAGTAGATTTTATGATTGACCCAGGATCAACTTGCACTATCATCAATCATTCTACATACCTTGCTCTAGTAAACCTTGGACAAAATTTGCATCTACAAAGTACAAATTGTGATTCAAAAACATACACTGGTTCTTCAATCAGAATTCTTGGCTATACAACTATTCAGTCTAGTTTTGAAACCGACGGTAAATATACAGTCACCCATAAATTATTCGTGACTAAAGAGCAGAGACAGAACATAATAGGTATTGATTTTTGTCATTTGTTTCTAAAAGCACTTCACTTCGATATACCCGCAGTAGAGTTAAAAACTGAAAAAAAAAACTTAATTTGCTACGGCTCACTCAACAATCAGAAGGATTATCCATACATAACTAAAATGACTGCTTTAAACATAGCTCAACCAATCTTTCTGCAACAGAAAAGTACACAATTGCACAAACAAAAGCACCCCAGTCAAGCTTTATTTCCACCAGGAACATTTTTCATGCCTCATATTAATGTTGCAAAAACTGACCTAGTCTTTGTAAACACACTTTGCCCACAACCCGAAGAATTTCTACCCATATTCATGGAGAATCAAAAGAATCACCCAATACAGATAAATAGAGGAATAATAGGTTATGCTATGTGTGATATCACCGACAAACCAATACAAAGATACAATATCAAAAACTGTGCCGAATTTACAAGTACAATACTAAACGAAAGTGAGGACTATAACAGTTGCTTCATACTGAACACAGTAGTAAACAATTTACAAGAAGGACAGCAAATTCAAACTAATTCTTCCATTGGATATGTAGATTTTCGTACCCAATCTATATTTGATTCTAATATGCCTATAGCGCACACAATATCCTCAGATGCAGAAATGAGAAAGGGTTTTGCTAAAACAATCTTCAAAAGAATACCCTTATTAAAGGACTACTGTAAATGTAGGAACTGTGATATAGGTGACATAACTTTCAGAGCAGATAATAACCTAGTATATAATCTGATCACTAAAGATAATCATTATGAGAAGCCAACAACTGATACAATCAAAACAACGCTTTTTGCTATGAGATATCACGCACTGGGACAAAATTTACGCTGTATAGCGATGCCAAAAATAGCTTGTGGTTTAGACGGAATGGATTGGAGAGATATATCCTCTCTAATTGAACAAACATTTAAGATTTCAGGAATAACTATCTATGTGTATTCAAGCAAAGATGACATTGATAAACTACAAAAACTAGAGACCCATACAATAGAACAGTAAGAGGTGCTCGATATTATTGAAAGTGAGATAATAGAAAAAAGCAAAGAAGATGAAAGAATTAGCGACAGACTTCTCTACCGAAGCTAAAGAATTATGTAGACCTAAAGTTAATGCTCAGTTCCCTAAGTTTAGAGATGAATTACAAAGCAACGGAATCATAAATAAAGCCGTTAGTGATTTTGTAATTAAGCAAAATAGAAATACCTTTGAGGACATAGAGTATCTAGAAAAGATATTGGCAGAACTAAACATAAATTTCATTTAACCCTAAAGAAGGACGCTACTTTTAAAAAGCAACGACCTAGCAAAATTACCATTTATCTCAGAGATAAATTAGAAAAACTAATGGATGAATTATTTCAAGCAGGAATCATCGGAGAGCTCAACGAGAACGACGATATGAATAGTTGGTTTGTCAATCCTGTTATCATACTACCCAAGAAGGATTGTGTAAAACTAGTCATAGATGCTAGATACCTAAACTCCATAACTGATACCAGTAATTCTAGTTGGCCATTTGAACCACGTTCTAATGACAAGAATCACTGGAACTATCTTTACAAGTAGTGATTTATCATCAGCTTACATTCAAGTACCATTAACCGAAGATACACAAAAGGTTACAAGTTTTTTGTAGGAGGCAGACAGTACACTTATCAAGTAGGATTTTATGGTCTTCAGCCATTACCCAGCTTCTTTAGCAAACTAATGCGTTATGCATTTGGACCTCTTATAAAACTTAAACAAGCCATAACATACATAGACGACACTCTATTACAAGCTAAAGATAAAAGAGAAATGTTCACAATAGTAAGAGAGTATCACTCTTTGCTTCGAAAGGCAAACCTTAAAGCAGCCCATGATAAAACAATTTTGTTCTTATGAAAAGTGAGATTTCTAGGACATGTTATCTCCAAAGACGGATTATCTCCTATTGCATCACGTATAGATGATATTAGAAACCTGAAAACGCCAAAATCGAAAACAGAAGTTTTAAGAGTTTTAGGAATGATGAGTTTCTATCACACCTACATTTTAAACTTTCACATAGATGCAAAACCTCTATATGATTTAACTAAAGATACAACACTATTCAAATGGTTACCAGAACACGAAAAGATATTCACGGATCTTAAACAAAGGTTATGTCATGACATTTCCAACGCATTTCCTTCTAATGACTATCCTTTTCATATACATGCCGATTCATCTAACTTAGGAACAGGTTGTGTTCTTATACAAGATTTTCCTGATAGAAAACGTATGATTTCAGCAAACTCGAGATCATTTGATGAAGCCGAACAAAAAATGTCTCCTCAACATACAGAACTATGCGGAATAATATCTGCATTACAAACATATAAATTTTATGTTTTTGGATCCCCATTTCCAATCTATCTCTATTGTGATCACAGACCAATTCTATTTCTTTGGTCACGACGCGGACAAATGTCACATCGTTTCTTTTAATATCAAGTTGTGATAACTAAGTTTCAAAATTTGCAAATTATTTACACTGAAGGCAAATTACACTGAAGGCAAAAACTTAGCGTTCCCTGATATTCTTAGCCGAAACATTTCTTTAGCAGAGGCTAAACTTTATCAACTAGAACACAAAGTAATACCTAAAGATATAAAATTTCATTTTAACGGAAAAGAAGTTAACTACTCTGTATTGCATCAAGACGATAAGGTCGCAACTGCTAAAGACTGTTATCCAATTATTGCTCAAGTCAAAGGCGAAAGAAAGAAACTAATCAATATAAACGATGAAGGTGACTTTAGTGTAGATGATGCACCAATCTACATAGATGAGCACTGTAATGCTATACACAGTTTTTCTTATTGTTTTCGCAACGGCACGCAAATAAATCAAATAAAGAAAGTAACTTCAGAACTAGCTAGTGATTTTGACAATCACTACTACTCCGAGATTGAAGAAATAGCCGAAATAAGTGATGATCGAGAAGGTTATGATGACCAAGATTGGTTAGACTTAGTAGAAGGTAATATTGAAAACTCTTATTGAACAATTAGAATCTGCTAAAGCCGACTATATTAGACGTACAAAATTTAAGAAACTTATTGAACCAGAAGCTTTTCAAAACATCTCAGAAAAGGATGTCCACTCAGATACATTAGATTTAATAGCTAGGGTTACAGATTTTGCAAAATACGCTAATCTTGACACTGATAATATTCTTGAAGAGCAAGTAAACGACTCCGTTATAGACAAAGTTAGAGATTGGGTAAAAGTAGCCAAAGCTACAGAAAAGAACTACATAATTAAACAATCTAAAGCATTACAAAATTATAGAAGTAATTTCAACTTGTTGTTTCTAGAGAGTCAATACTATTTACTCTGTTATTCTGAATCTTGTGAAGACGGATCTTTTAACGTTAGGATATGTGCACCATCTTCACTATTTACTAAAATATTCGAGGTCGCACATACGCATGAACTTAGTGGTCACAGAGCAGAAAGCACAACTTACAATAGAGTTAAGCGATATTTCTATTGGCCCGGTATGTTTAAATGGATTGAAATGTTAATGTTAGATTGCTTAAGTCGCCAAACTAATAAGTCAGCACGCAAAGACTTAAACGAAGCACCCTTAGAACCATGGGGACAATTAGAAGCTATACCCTTACATACACTTCATATTGATCATAAAGGTCCACTACGACCACTTAGTAAAGGAAATAAATTTTGTCTCGTAATAGTAGATGCTTTCTCTAGATTTATACAAGTATACCCTAGCAAGGATGCCGAAGCTTTCGAAACAGTAAATCAACTAGAGAAATTTATAACTACAATTGGTATACCTCAACAAATGGTACATGATAACGGCAAGGCCTTTATTAGTAATGATTTCGTTCACTATATAAACGAAATGGGAATTACACTATGCCCCCGAACTGCATATTCACCTTGGACTAATGGCAAAGTAGAAGTACAAAATAAATATTTGACTAATTACCTAAGACATTTTATTAGTCAAAGTGGATTTTATTAGTCAAAGATCCAGGAAGAATTCCACTATCTCCAAAGTCTCTACTGACACACATTTCAGTTCATGCCGCCTCCACGGTTTGCTCATGACACTTACTCGGTCGAGCGCCCAAACCTTCTCGGCCCCCAAGACAATTTTTAGATGTTGGTATGCCTCCGACATATAAACCAAATAGTCTTCAGCTTCAAGTCCCCAAACTTCCTGATTAATGTATCTCTTGTAAGTAGAAGTACAAAATAAACGTTTGACTAATTACCTAAGACATTTTATTAGTCAAAGTGGATCGAACTGGTCCGAATACACTAGTAAATTTGCATTTTCACACAATACTGCAGTAAACTAGAGTACAGGCTATACCCCTTATGAAATACTATTCGGAACAAAACCGCAAATACCGTTATCACTAACGTTAGGACTACTACGAGATAATCAAAAGAAATGCACATCAGAGTATTGTAGTATTCTACCACCACACTCGCATAGTGAAGAAACTTGTAATAACAAAAAGATAGAGAAATTATTACAAAACAGATTATCTAACGAAATGTTAAAATGAGAGAATACATTTAAAACTATATATTCGAATACCTACACTAAATGTTGACAAACTACGAATAAAGCACACAAGTATAGAAATAGATTCAAACTCGGAAAGCCTCTACCTGAAGGTAGAAAAGTACTATTAGAAAATCTAAATCGATCTAAAGGACTACTAAAGTCTAAAAAGCTACAAGAGCTACGCTCAGGCCCTTACACAGTGCAACGAATGTTAACTAATACTACATATGAAATACAACATGATAAAACAAATGAGAAGAAAACCGTGCATCGAAATCATATAGTACCTTATTACCCGAAAGAAGAAAAATACAAGAGTTAGTTGAGAACTATGTAGTTCCAGACAATGATGATTACTATTATGATTATAATAAGCATTATATAGCCAAATCGAACGCTCATAGTGGCGCAAAACATATTGTGATTTCGCAGTGGCCCTTAGTAGAAACACAACATACTTCTAATCCTAATACTACCCTACAGCCAACTTTTAACGTTGAGTCTACCCCAACAAAAGATTCAGGCATAGAATCGCTACAAACACGAGTAGATAACACTACACACATTCAAGGCACAAGCTCTTCTAATTTTCTACCTCCAGGCATTTCAACCCCCTACCCTATGCAAAATATGTATTCACCTAATAGCCCACAGCAGGAAAGTTTTTCTACTCCACCTGATCATACTAGTAAATTTAAAGCTACAGGTAAATTATTTCCCCAATCAATGCATAATAATCCCACATCACATTATAATCCTACACCTACAGCCTCACCTAATATATCTAATTTACCAGACGCAAATGAAGTATTGAGCAGTCCTCAGCGTAATAGAAATGCACCTACATTCTTTGGTGAACCTATTCCTTCTGACTTACTACATAAACTCAAAGAGAAATAGAGACACACAATCTCTTTTAAATAATATCTTTTATATTCAAAAGCGTAACCACGCACCAAAAAACCATAAAAGTATATATACACAGCGTTAAAATATAACGCGCAAAGCCCTTATATAAGCGCAAAAAATACAAATCTCAACAGTTTAAATTATACTCGTATGTTCATGAAGTTCTTTAGTAGATTCTTTAGCGCTGCACTCCTGAGTGTGTCACTTTTGAAAAAAGCACACTCCGGAATTTTGAGCTCCCTCAGCATCTTATATGCTCTTTGAAGAAAGGGACCAACTTCCGGATCCCACCATGCATAATGAAGAGCCCAGGGTTGCTTAGCTAATGTCTCCTGCTCTTCCCACACCCATTCCACTTTATCTCCCACAAAGAATTTTTGGAAGAACTAAAATCGAAAAATTTTTTTCCTTATCACTCTGACTAACAAACATTTCCCCTCCTTTTTCTCTACTACCTTAAAACTTTTCATAATATATTCCTTCGAGTGCCCCTGAAGTCCTCATCACAACAAACAGTTATTCTGAGTAATAAATCAACAAATACTCACATCCAGGCCCAGGAAGAAGTCCACTACCTCCAAAGACTCTACCGACACATTTCAGTTCATGCCGCCTCCACGGTTAGCTCATCACACTTACTCGGTCGAGCGCCCAAACCTCCTCGTCCTCCAAGACAATTTTTAGATGTTGGTATGCCTCCGACATATAAACCAAATAGTCTTCAGCTTTAAGTCCCCAAACTTCCTGATTAATGTATCTCTTGTAATAAAATTCCCGGGACCTCTTTTTGAAGCCCGAAACCGGGACCAGATTAACACCCCGTTGACTGAATTTTACCTCAGCGTAATTAAGCTTATCCTGTAGATGCTGGTCAACCTCCAGGAAGTTCACATGCATATCAGACATGATGAGAATATAGAACCGAAAATAAGAAATAGAAAACAAAATTAAAGAAGGAATTAAAAGAAAGATAAGAATGTAAAAGTTAAAGAAGAAATGGATTGAAACTAAAAGTCGAAGAAATTTGAATTAACAAGAACAAAATTTGATTTTCAAGTTTAGTATTTACTATGCAAGAAGAGATCAACTATAGTCAACAAGAGTGAAAGGCAAAAATCAAATAGCCCACTCAACACAAATCTTACACAAAGTGCGCGATTAATCACCATTGCCAGCTGTTACACACACATAACTTCTCTACATGTTCAAAGCTTATGCAAATTCAATATTTTTTGCTTACCCTTTATTACAAACTAACGCTGAAAACTCAAAAAGAAATAGACACACAATCTCTTTTAAATAATATCTTTTATATTCAAAAGCGTAACGTGGCACCAAAAAAAGCATAAAAATATATATACACAAGGTTAAAATATAACGCGCAAAGCCCTCATATAAGCGCAAAAAATACAAATCTCAACAGTTTAAATTATACCCGTATGTTCATGAAGTTCTTTAGTAGATTCTTTAGCACTGCACTCCTGAGTGTGTCACTTTTGAAAGTAGCACTCCGGAATTTTGAGCTCCCTCAGCATCTTATATGCTCTTTGCAGCTCGGGACCAACTTCCGGATCCTACCATGCATAATGAAGAGCCCAGAGTTGCTTAGCTAATGTCTCCTGCTCTTCCCACACCCATTCCACTGTATCTCCCACAAAGAATTTTTGGAAGTACTAAAATCGAAATTTTTTTCTCCTTATCACTCTGACTAACAAACATGTCCCCTCCTTTTTCTCTACTACCTTAAAACCTTTCATAATTTATTCCTTCGTGCGCCCCTGAAGGCCTCATCACAAAAAACAGTTATTCTGAGTAATAAATCCACAAATACTCACATCCAGATCCAGGAAGAATTCCACTATCTCCAAAGTCTCTACTGACACACATTTCAGTTCATGCCGCCTCCACGGTTTGCTCATGACACTTACTCGGTCGAGCGCCCAAACCTTCTCGGCCCCAAGACAATTTTTAGATGTTGGTATGCCTCCGACATATAAACCAAATAGTCTTCAGCTTCAAGTCCCCAAACTTCCTGATTAATGTATCTCTTGTAAGTAGAAGTACAAAATAAACGTTTGACTAATTACCTAAGACATTTTATTAGTCAAAGTGGATCGAACTGGTCCGAATACACTAGTAAATTTGCATTTTCACACAATACTGCAGTAAACTAGAGTACAGGCTATACCCCTTATGAAATACTATTCGGAACAAAACCGCAAATACCGTTATCACTAACGTTAGGACTACTAAGAGATAATCAAAAGAAATGCACATCAGAGTATTGTAGTAATCTACCACCACACTCGCATAGTGAAGAAACTTGTAATAACAAAAAGATAGAGAAATTATTACAAAACAGATTATCTAACGAAATGTTAAAATGAGAGAATACGTTTAAAACTATATATTCGAATACCTACACTAAATGTTGACAAACTACGAATAAAGCACACAAGTATAGAAATAGATTCAAACTCGGAAAGCTTCTACCTGAAGGTAGAAAAGTACTATTAGAAAATCTATCTAATGGACTACTAAAGTCTAAAAAGCTACAAGAGCTACGCTCAGGCCCTTACACAGTGCCACGAATTATTATTATTATTATTATGAATTCGTGGATATGCCACTGGGGAATCACACCCCGCGTTTACAATCTAGGATTGGCACGACAGTTTGTACATAAACAAATAAAAATCCAAGTACAGGGATTGTTTTCAGTCCAATGTCTAATAAAATAACTCCACATGTATTCAATAAGTTTGTTCTTCAGATTCTCCGGGTTAAAGAAATCAAGAGCTCTTTGCACGACGTTTATTCTGAATCCAGTCCTATACCAAAAATTTTGCCTCTGTATTTCAAATCTAGTGTCTGGAAGCACAACACGTCTCCTTCTACCGCTGTTGGTGATGTTGAATTCTTTCGAAAAGTCGACATTGTACCTTCCTTCCAAGATGTTACTGAAAAGTAGAAGGTCTTTAAGCACTTTAATGTAGAGTGGTGGTAATAAGTTTGATTTGATCAAAGCATCCTTGTAGTCAAAATTTCCGCAAATCCACTTCAGAACCTTTTTATTGAATTTTTCAATTATTTCGAAATTCGTTTTTCTTAGTTCCCAGCATTCGGATGCAGATAGCATCGACATTGATATTATTGATCGGTATAGGTCGACTTTACTCTTGGTGCAAATGATCGGGGACGTACTTCTTCTCAACCGAAAGAACGATTTTCTGGCCATTCCAACTCTTACTTTCACATGCTCGTTCCAGTTTAGTGATTCATCCATGAACAGGCCAACGTCACGAACAAGGCTTTTGTGGTTTAAATTTCTTCCATTCATAATAAAACAAAAATCTTCTAGGGTGTTCTTATTTCTACCGTACTGAAATTCGCTAATGGAACATTTTTTCAAGTTAAATAGTAGATGGTTTTGCACACTCCAGTTGTGAAGGGCTTGTAAATCCGTTTGCAGTTTTTCTAAGGATTCTTGTTCAGGTCTCCCATTGTAAAGAAGTTTTAAATCATCAGCAAATAGTAAGGCTAACGATGAGAAAACAGCATTGGGGAGATCGTTTATGTATATCAGGAAGAATAATGGTCCCAATACCGATCCCTGTGGTACTCCAGATGTTACAGTTCGCTCATTTGATAGCTGGTCACCTATTCGCACTTTCTGTGTTCTTCCTAATAAATAGTCTTGTATCAGTTCGAATAAAGCCTTGGAGATGGGAATTTGAAGTAACTTTTTCATCAGGATACTATGTTTTATTTTGTCAAACGCTTTGGAGAAATCAAACAAAATAAATAAATTAACAGAATCTCTCGAGTTCAAGTGTGAGTAAATATGAGACAAACTGTATAGTAATTGTAGTACAACAGAACGTCTTGGCCTAAAACCAAATTGGAAATTGCTTATTCGATCAGCAAACGCAGTGTAGAGTGGTGCAAAGATAAATTTTTCAAATAATTTTGCGACAATGTTTAATAGAGTAACTGGCCTATAGTTCGAAACTTCTCTTTTGTCACCATCTTTGTATATCGGACTGACAATACCAGTCTTCCAAGCAGATGGAAATTTGCGCAATCGCTTGATATTACAGAACAAGTTTTTCAGGGACATAGCTATTGATCCCCCGCATCTTTTAAACAATAAGGGTGGTATCGAATCTTGACCTCTGCTCTTCGAGATGTTAAGTGACTTTAGCTCTGTTTTGATTAAATCTTCCGTAATTAAGATGTCATTTTCCCCAAAATTATGCTGTTCACTTGGTTCGAAGTATTCATAACCGTCATCAGTCACTACCGTAGCAAAGTAATTATTAAAAAGGTTTGCTTTCTCGAGATCTGTGCTAGCTTCCCTTTTCAAGTTTTCAGATTTTATGACTGGTGGTAGACTATCCTTTTTCAGGCTTTTCAAATATTTGTAGATTCGTCCTTTGTGTCTGCTGGCAAAAAGCTTTTGCTCGTACTCGACTCTATCGTTTATTTGCAATTGATTACATTCCTCAGTGAACTTTTTCAGTTTTTCAGACGTACACAGTCCCTTTTTCTGTAGTTTTCTTCGCTCAGTTTTAATCTTGTTCATGTGATGGGATGTCTCTGCTGATGTCCATGGAGGCAGTAGTTGTCTATTTTTAGTTCGAACAGGAACATGTATTTCGATCAGTTTAAATATCCATTCATACCAGAGATTCGTGTTAACATCCACATTGCTATAGCAGTACGGCTTGAATGGGTTGGCAATAATAGCCTCATTCAACGCATCAAAATCACAATTGCAGTAGCTAAAATATCTCGTTGATGAATTTTCTGAAACTTTACTATTAATGGACACATTAATCGTGATGGGAAAATGGTCCGAAAACCGAGAAAGATTTCCGCACAAAGTTGTATCATTGATGATTGAATCTTCATTGCACAACACAAGATCAAGACAGCTTTTCTTTGTTGTATTGAAATCGATGTATTGTTTTAAATTCATATAGAACAGAAGCGAAGCAATCTGATTTTCATAATCGTTGGCAGAATCATATGTACTCCAGTTAGTGTGAGGCATATTGAAGTCACCGGATAAGAGGAGACGCTTGCAGCACGTTTCCTCAAGGAAGCGGAATAACTTCTGTAAATCCTCAATAGATATCCGGTATTTGCTTCCCGCCGGAGGGTTGTAGAGAACTGCGATGTAAAAAGGTTCTAGGCCAATTAACTTGGTAACGCGAAGTGAAGATTGAACTGATAGGGTAATTCAGCCACACTAATTTCCTCGGATTTGATTGTTTTCTTCACAGCTACCAGCACACCGCCGTGACGAGACGCATCTGATTCAGTTGATCTATCGCCTCGTATAATATCATAATCGGGAAGGAACAGTTCAGCACTTTTTATCTCAGCAGTGAGCCATGTCTCAGTTAAAAGTAAAACGTCGAAATCAAGTCTGTATACATAGTCAGCAAATTTAATTCTTTTGTTCAAGTCGATCAAGCTTCTTACATTGTATAGTAAGATATTGATAGATTTTAGTCAGAAGCCAGATGCAGCAGCGTTTGAAACCGTTTTTCTGCGGCGTTTTTGAAGCTGTAGCTGACTTGCAGTTCCCCTAATTGTGTATCTGTAGTTTATTGAGTCGTCTCCGTCCTTCTTTTTAGCTTCCTCAATCATTGAATTTATTTTTTCGCGGGTCTGTCTTGAGTAGTCATGAGAAACACTGATCAGTTGGAGTGTCGAATGCGATTCCTTCAAATTTCTCAATGATCTAAAGATGTTAATTTTATCCCTTTTCTCTTTGAGGACAATTTTCAGCGGTCTCGGTTTTGGTGAGCCTTCATTGCTAACTTTCCCAATTCGTATAACTTTTTCTATTTGATTTTCGTCCAGATCAATCCTTAAGCCCTCTTCGCAGAAATGAAGAAAGACTTGTAGGTCCACACTTTCTCTTTCCTTGGGAGTTTCGAGTTTGCTTTCTGGAACATTAAATAGTACCAGATTATTCTCCCGTTTTTCATTGTCCTCCTTTTCTTGTTCCTGCTGTTGTAGAGTTTCTTTCATTATTTTCTTCATGTTTGGTATGGGAGTCGATACATTGCTTTTTTGCCATGATGTCTTAATTTGATCCGGTATCTGCTGCTGTTTTTCAATGACTAAATTGATTTTGTTCTCAAGCTTTTGTTCAATATGCAACAATCTTTCATCAATGAATTTCTGCACTGTGTTTTCAAGCTTATTCTCATTCAGTTGTCGATCAGTTAACTGCTTTTGTATGCAGGCTAGCTTACTGCCAATTTCATTTATATCATCGGGTCCATCTCTGAGGAGTTTTTTACCACTTTCTTCGCAGTCTTTACACAACCAAATAAGCCCTGAAGTTTTTTGCAGACATCTAAGGACACTTGTAGCAATGCCGGAACAATCACCGGCGTGGTACCAGCAACCACATTTAAAACACGAAACTGATCCATCTTTGCATTCAAGATTACAGGTACCACATGGGTACTTCGTTGATTGAGTTCTAGCTTTATCTCCCATTTTCAAGAGTTCAAGAGTACAAGCCCCTTCCTACCAGTTAAGGTTGCGAAGGCACTTGTATTTATACAATTTCGTAAAAGTCTGAGAAAAGTCTGAGCCTCTTCCTACCAGTTAAGGTTGCGAAGGCACTCTAACAAAATCAAAATCAAACAACACACTCGTGCTTATAACGAAAGATAAACAGATCGAATAACTGTACCGTTTAGAAATCGTCAGAGCCCCTTCCTACCAGTTAAGGTTGCGAAGGCACTCCAACAAAAACCAACAACACAGTCAAACAATCAAAATTTACCTATTGAGCTGTTTCTTTCTTCCGTTTCGCTCTTTCTCTCTCCTTCTTTGATGGCTTGTTTTTCTTTGGCTTGCACTGTTTCGACCTCTTCTTCTTGTCACTCTTGTAAAGGCTTTTCAAGTTCTTTCTGTGCCGCCAAACAGTTGAGAGCAGTCGGGCTTCAAGTTCAGTGGACGGGTGGGTTTGTTTTAGGTCGTCTAATACTTTGAAATCTTTACTCTTGCGATGGGATAGAAGGTTTGATTTAACGTCTAATATGGTGATTTTGCTCTCCAACAATTTGCGAAAAATGTCAGGGGCTCCCTCACGTCTACAATACACAACGGCTTCGATTCGATGACTGAATTCACGCAGTATTTCGAGTTACTTTTCAGCACTTATGGCCCTGTAGTTGTTGCTTTTGTGTTTGTTTATCGAATTACTGATAACGTCGTGCCAAATTATAACTTTGTGCTTTCTGGCAAGTATACCCTGTCCTCTCAGTAGAGTTTGTAACACCTTCAATGGGTTGTTAGCGTTCTCGTTGAAGCTGAGCCCCCCAAGACTGTAACTTCTGCCAACTAATTCACTTCTATTTAATAAGTTAACTAATACTATATATGAAATACAACATGATAAAACAAATGAGAAGAAAACCGTGCATAGAAATCATATAGTACCTTATTACCCGAAAGAAGAAAAATACAAGAGTTAGTTGAGAACTGTAGTTCCCGACGACACTGATGGTTACTATACTGATTATAATAAGCATTATATAGCCAAATCGAACGCTCATAGTGGCGCAAAACATATTGTGATTTCGCAGTGGCCCTTAGTAGAAACACAACATACTTCTAATCCTAATACTACCCTACAGCCAACTTTTAACGTTGAGTCTACCCCAACAAAAGATTCAGGCATAGAATCGCTACAAACACGAGTAGATAACACTACACACATTCAAGGCACAAGCTCTTCTAATTTTCTACCTCCAGGCATTTCAACCCCCTACCCTATGCAAAATATGTATTCACCTAATAGCCCACAGCAGGAAAGTTTTTCTACTCCACCTGATCATACTAGTAAATTTAAAGCTACAGGTAAATTATTTCCCCAATCAATGCATAATAATCCCACATCACATTATAATCCTACACCTACAGCCTCACCTAATATATCTAATTTACCAGACGCAAATGAAGTATTGAGCAGTCCTCAGCGTAATAGAAATGCACCTACATTCTTTGGTGAACCTATTCCTTCTGACTTACTACATAAACTCAAAAAGAAATAGAGACACACAATCTCTTTTAAATATTATCTTTCATATTCAAAAGCGTAACCACGCACCAAAAAAGCATAAAAATATATATACACAAAGTTAAAATATAACGCGCACAGCCCTCATAAAAGCGCAAAAAATACAAATCTCAACAGTTTAAATTATACCCGTATGTTCATGAAGTTCTTTAGTAGATTCTTTAGCACTGCACTCCTGAGTGTGTCACTTTTGAAAATAGCACACTCCGGAATTTTGAGCTCCCTCAGCATCTTTAATGCTCTTTGAAGCACGGGACCAACTTCCGGATGCCACCATGCATAATGAAGAGCCCAGAGTTGCTTAGCTAATTTCTCCTGCTCTTCCCACACCTATTCCACTTTCTCTCCCACAGAGAATTTTTGGAAGTACTAAAATCGAAAAATTTTTCTCCTTATCACTCTGACTAACAAACATGTCCCCTCCTTTTTCTCTACTACCTTAAAACCTTTCATAATTTATCCCTTCGAGCGCCCCTGAAGGCCTCATCACAACAAACAGTTATTCTGAGTAATAAATCAACAAATACTCACATCCAGGCCCAGGAAGAATTCCACTACCTCCAAAGTCTCTACCGACACGCATTTCAGTTCATGCCGCCTCCACGGTTTGCTCATGCCACTTAATTGGTCGAGCGCCCAAACCTCCTCGTCTCCCAAGACAATTTTTAGATGTTGGTTTGCCTCCGACATATAAACCAAATAGTCTTCAGCTTCAGGTCCCCAAACTTCCTGATGAATGTATCCCTTGTAATAAAACTCCCGGACCTCTTTTTGAAGCCCGAAACCGGACCAGATTAACACCCCGTTGACTGAATTTTACCTCAGCGTAATTAAGCTTATCCTGTAGATCCTGGTCAGGCTCAAGGAAGTTCACATGCATATCAGACAGATGAGAATATAGAACCGAAAATTAGAAATAGAAAAGAAAATTAAAGAAGGAATTAAAAGAAAGATAAGAAGGTAAAAGTTAAAGAAATAGATTGAAACTAAAAGTCGAAGAAATAAATTTAACAAGAACAAAATTTGAATTTAAAATTTAGAATTTACTATGCAAGAAGAGATCAACTATAGTCAACAAGAGTTAAAGGCAAAAAGCAAATAGCCCACTCAACACAAATCTTACACAAAATAAGCGAATAATCACCATTGCAAGCTGTTACACACACAACTTCTCTACATGTTCAAAAATTATGCAAATTCAATATTTTTGCATACCCTTTATTACAAACTAACGCTGAAAACTCAAAAAGAAATAGAGACACACAATCTCTTTTAAATATTATCTTTTATATTCAAAAGCGTAACTACGCACCAAAAAAGCATAAAAATATATATATATATACAACGTTAAAATATAACGCGCAAAGCCCTTATATAAGCGCAAAAAATACAAATCTCATTAGTTTAAATTATACCCGTATGTTCATGAAGTTCTTTAGTAGATTCTTTAGCACTGCACTCCTGAGTGTGTCACTTTTGAAAGTAGCACACTCCGGAATTTCGAGCTCCCTCAGCATCTTATATGCTCTTTGCAGCACGGGACCAACTTCCGGATCGCACCATGCATAATGAAGAGCCCAGAGTTGCTTAGCTAATGTCTCCTGCTCTTCCCACGCCTATTCCACTTTATCTCCCACAAAGAATTTTTGGAAGAAATAAAATCGAAAAATTTTTCTCCTTATCACTCTGACTAACAAACATTTCCCCTACTTTTTATCTACTACCTTAAAACCTTTCATAATTTATTCCTTCGAGCGCCCCTGAAGGCCTCATCACAACAAACAGTTATTCTGAGTAATAAATCAACAAATACTCACATCCAGGCCCAGGAAGAAGTCCACTACCTCCAAAGTCTCTACCAACACACATTTCAGTTCATGCCGCCTCCACGGTTTGCTCATGACAGTTACTCGGTCGAGCGCCCAAACCTCCTCGTCCCCCAAGACAGTTTTTAGATGTTGGTATGCCTCCGACATATAAACCAAATAGTCTTCAGCTTTAAGTCCCCAAACTTCCTGATTAATGTATCTCTTGTAATAAAACTCCCGGGACCTCTTTTTGAAGCCCGAAACCGGGTCCAGATTAACACCCCGTTTACTGAATTTTACCTCAGCGTAATTAAGCTTATCCTGTAGATCCTGGTCAGGCTCAAGGAAGTTCACATGCATATCAGACATGATGAGAATATAGAACCAAAAATTAGAAATAGAAAAAAAAATTAAAGAAGGAATTAAATGAAAGATAAGAAGGTAAAAGTTAAAGAAATAGATTGAAACTAAAAGTCGAAGAAATTTATTTTAACAAGAACGAAATTTGAATTTAAAGTTTAAAATTTACCATGCAAGAAGAGATCAACTATAGTCTACAAGATTTAAATGCAAAAAGCAGATGACCCACTCAACACAAATCTTACACAAAATATACGCGATTAATCACCATTGCAAGCTGTTACACACACATAACTTCTCTACATGTTCAAAGTTTATGCAAATTCAATATTTTCGCATACCCTTAATTACAAACTAACACTGAAAACTCAAAAAGAAATAGACACACAATCTCTTTTAAATATTATCTTTCATATTCAAAAGCGTAACCACGCACCAAAAAAGCATAAAAATATATATACACAACGTTAAAATATAACGCGCAAAGCCCTTATATAAGCGCAAAAAATACAAATCTCAACAGTTTAAATTATAACCGTATGTTCATGAAGTTCTTTAGTAGATTCTTTAGCACTCTACTCCTGAGTGTGTCACTTTTGAAAATAGCACAATACGGAATTTTGAGCTCCCTCAGCATCTTATATGCTCTTTGAAGCACGGGACCAACTTCCGGATCCCACCATGCATAATGAAGAGCCCAGAGTTGCTTAGCTAATGTCTCCTGCTCTTCCCACACCTATTCCACTTTATCTCCCACAAAGAATTTTTGGAACTAAAATCGAAAAATTTTTCTCCTTATCACTCTGACTAACAAACATCTCCCCTCCTTTTTCTCTACTACCTTAAAACCTTTCATAATTTATTCCTTCGTGCGCCCCTGAAGGCCTCATCACAAAAAACAGTTATTCTGAGTAATAAATCAACAAATACTCACATCCAGATCCAGGAAGAATTCCACTACCTCCAAAGTCTCTACCGACACACATTTCAGTTCATGCCGCCTCCACGGTTTGCTCATGACACTTACTCGGTCGAGCGCCCAAACCTCCTCGTCCCCCAAGACAATTTTTAGATGTTGGTATGCCTTCAACATATAAACCAAATAGTCTTCAGGTCCCCAAACTTCCTGATTAATGTATCTCTTGTAATAAAACTCCCGGGACCTCTTTTTGAAGACCGAAACCGGGACCAGATTAACACCCCGTTGACTGAATTTTACCTCAGCGTAATGAAGCTTATCCTGTAGATCCTGGTCAGGCTCAAGAAATTTCACATGCATATCAAGCATGATGAGAATATAGAACCAAAAATTAGAAATAGAAAAAAAAATTAAAGAAGGAATTAAATGAAAGATAAGAAGGTAAAATTTAAAGAAGAAATAGATTGAAACTAAAAGTCGAAGAAATTTAAATTAACAAGAACAAAATTTAATTTAATGTTTAGAATTTACTATGCAAGAAAAGATCAACTATAGTCAACAAGAGTGAAAGGCAAAAAGCAAATAGCCCACTCAACACAAATCTTACACAAAGTACGCGATTAATCACCATTGCAAGCTGTTACACGCACATATCTTCTCTACATGTTCAAAGCTTATGCAAATTCAATATTTTTGCTTACCCTTTATTACAAGCTAACGCTGCAAACTCAAAAAGAAATAGAGACACACAATCTCTTTTAAATAATATCTTTTATATGCAAAAGTGTAACCACGCACCAAAAAAGCATAAAAATATATATATACAACGTTAAAATATAACGCGCAAAGCCCTCATATAAGCGCAAAAAATACGAATCTCAACAGTTTAAATTATACCCTTATGTTCATGAAGTTCTTTAGTAGATTCTTTTGCACTGCACTCCTGAGTGTGTCACTTTTGAAAATAGCACACTCCGGAATTTTGAGCTCCCTCAGCATCTTTAATGCTCTTTGAAGCACGGGACCAACTTCCGGATGCCACCATGCCTAATGAAGAGCCCAGAGTTGCTTAGCTAATGTTTCCTGCTCTTCCCACACCCATTCCACTTTATCTCCCACAAAGAATTTTTGGAAGAACTAAAATCGAAAAATTTTTCTTGTCACTCTGACTAACAAACATTTCCCCTCCTTCTTCTCTACTGCCTTAAAATCTTTCCTAATTTATTCCCTCGAGCGCCCCTGAAGGCCTCATCACAACAAACAGTTATTCTGAGTAATAAATCAACAAATACTCACATCCAGGCCCAGGAAGAAGTCCACTACCTCCAAAGTCTCTACCGACACACATTTCAGTTCATGCCGCCTCCACGGTTTGCTCATGACACTTACTCGGTCGAGTGCCCAAACCTCCTCGTCCCCCAAGACAATTTTTAGATGTTGGTATGCCTTCAACATATAAACCAAATAGTCTTCAGGTCCCCAAACTTCCTGATTAATGTATCTCTTGTAATAAAACTCCCGGGACCTCTTTTTGAAGACCGAAACCGGGACCAGATTAACACCCCGTTGACTGAATTTTACCTCAGCGAAATGAAGCTTATCCTGTAGATCCTGGTCAGGCTCAAGGAATTTCACATGCATATCAGACATGATGAGAATATAGAACCGAAAATTAGAAATAGAAAAAAAAATTAAAGAAGGAATTAAATGAAAGATAAGAAGGTAAAAGTTAAAGAAATAGATTGAAACTAAAAGTCGAAGAAATTTAATTTAACAAGAACGAAATTTGAATTTAAAGTTTAAAATTTACCATGCAAGAAGAGATCAACTATAGTCTACAAGATTTAAATGCAAAAAGCAGATGACCCACTCAACACAAATCTTACACAAAATATACGCGATTAATCACCATTGCAAGCTGTTACACACACATAACTTCTTTACATGTTCAAAGTTTATGCAAATTCAATATTTTCGCATACCCTTAATTACAAACTAACACTGAAAACTCAAAAAGAAATAGACACACAATCTCTTTTAAATATTATCTTTCATATTCAAAAGCGTAACCACGCACCAAAAAAGCATAAAAATATATATATACAACGTTAAAATATAACGCGCAAAGCCCTTATATAAGCGCAAAAAATACAAATCTCAACAGTTTAAATTATAACCGTATGTTCATGAAGTTCTTTAGTAGATTCTTTAGCACTCTACTCCTGAGTGTGTCACTTTTGAAAATAGCACAATACGGAATTTTGAGCTCCCTCAGCATCTTATATGCTCTTTGAAGCACGGGACCAACTTCCGGATCCCACCATGCATAATGAAGAGCCCAGAGTTGCTTAGCTAATGTCTCCTGCTCTTCCCACACCTATTCCACTTTATCTCCCACAAAGAATTTTTGGAACTAAAATCGAAAAATTTTTCTCCTTATCACTCTGACTAACAAACATCTCCCCTCCTTTTTCTCTACTACCTTAAAACCTTTCATAATTTATTCCTTCGTGCGCCCCTGAAGGCCTCATCACAAAAAACAGTTATTCTGAGTAATAAATCAACAAATACTCACATCCAGATCCAGGAAGAATTCCACTACCTCCAAAGTCTCTACCGACACACATTTCAGTTCATGCCGCCTCCACGGTTTGCTCATGACACTTACTCGGTCGAGCGCCCAAACCTCCTCGTCCCCCAAGACAATTTTTAGATGTTGGTATGCCTTCAACATATAAACCAAATAGTCTTCAGGTCCCCAAACTTCCTGATTAATGTATCTCTTGTAATAAAACTCCCGGGACCTCTTTTTGAAGACCGAAACCGGGACCAGATTAACACCCCGTTGACTGAATTTTACCTCAGCGTAATGAAGCTTATCCTGTAGATCCTGGTCAGGCTCAAGAAATTTCACATGCATATCAGACATGATGAGAATATAGAACCAAAAATCAGAAATAGAAAAAAAATTAAAGAAGGAATTAAATGAAAGATAAGAAGGTAAAATTTAAAGAAGAAATAGATTGAAACTAAAAGTCGAAGAAATTTAAATTAACAAGAACAAAATTTAATTTAATGTTTAGAATTTACTATGCAAGAAAAGATCAACTATAGTCAACAAGAGTGAAAGGCAAAAAGCAAATAGCCCACTCAACACAAATCTTACACAAAGTACGCGATTAATCACCATTGCAAGCTGTTACACGCACATATCTTCTCTACATGTTCAAAGCTTATGCAAATTCAATATTTTTGCTTACCCTTTATTACAAACTAACGCTGCAAACTCAAAAAGAAATAGAGACACACAATCTCTTTTAAATAATATCTTTTATATGCAAAAGTGTAACCACGCACCAAAAAAGCATAAATATATATATATACAACGTTAAAATATAACGCGCAAAGCCCTCATATAAGCGCAAAAAATACGAATCTCAACAGTTTAAATTATACCCTTATGTTCATGAAGTTCTTTAGTAGATTCTTTTGCACTGCACTCCTGAGTGTGTCACTTTTGAAAATAGCACACTCCGGAATTTTGAGCTCCCTCAGCATCTTTAATGCTCTTTGAAGCACGGGACCAACTTCCGGATGCCACCATGCCTAATGAAGAGCCCAGAGTTGCTTAGCTAATGTTTCCTGCTCTTCCCACACCCATTCCACTTTATCTCCCACAAAGAATTTTTGGAAGAACTAAAATCGAAAAATTTTTCTCCTTGTCACTCTGACTAAAAAACATTTCCCCTCCTTCTCTACTGCCTTAAAACCTTTCCTAATTTATTCCCTCGAGCGCCCCTGAAGGCCTCATCACAACAAACAGTTATTCTGAGTAATAAATCAACAAATACTCACATCCAGGCCCAGGAAGAAGTCCACTACCTCCAAAGTCTCTACCGACACACATTTCAGTTCATGCCGCCTCCACGGTTTGCTCATGACACTTACTCGGTCGAGCGCCCAAACCTCCTCGTCCCCCAAGACAATTTTTAGATGTTGGTATGCCTTCAACATATAAACCAAATAGTCTTCAGGTCCCCAAACTTCCTGATTAATGTATCTCTTGTAATAAAACTCCCGGGACCTCTTTTTGAAGACCGAAACCGGGACCAGATTAACACCCCGTTGACTGAATTTTACCTCAGCGTAATGAAGCTTATCCTGTAGATCCTGGTCAGGCTCAAGAAATTTCACATGCATATCAGACATGATGAGAATATAGAACCAAAAATTAGAAATAGAAAAAAAAATTAAAGAAGGAATTGAATGAAAGATAAGAAGGTAAAATTTAAAGAAGAAATAGATTGAAACTAAAAGTCGAAGAAATTTAAATTAACAAGAACAAAATTTAATTTAATGTTTAGAATTTACTATGCAAGAAAAGATCAACTATAGTCAACAAGAGTGAAAGGCAAAAAGCAAATAGCCCACTCAACACAAATCTTACACAAAGTACGCGATTAATCACCATTGCAAGCTGTTACACGCACATATCTTCTCTACATGTTCAAAGCTTATGCAAATTCAATATTTTTGCTTACCCTTTATTACAAACTAACGCTGCAAACTCAGAAAGAAATAGAGACACACAATCTCTTTTAAATAATATCTTTTATATGCAAAAGTGTAACCACGCACCAAAAAAGCATAAAAATATATATATACAACGTTAAAATATAACGCGCAAAGCCCTCATATAAGCGCAAAAAATACGAATCTCAACAGTTTAAATTATACCCTTATGTTCATGAAGTTCTTTAGTAGATTCTTTTGCACTGCACTCCTGAGTGTGTCACTTTTGAAAATAGCACACTCCAGAATTTTGAGCTCCCTCAGCATCTTTAATGCTCTTTGAAGCACGGGACCAACTTCCGGATGCCACCATGCCTAATGAAGAGCCCAGAGTTGCTTAGCTAATGTTTCCTGCTCTTCCCACACCCATTCCACTTTATCTCCCACAAAGAATTTTTGGAAGAACTAAAATCGAAAAATTTTTCTCCTTGTCACTCTGACTAACAAACATTTCCCCTCCTTCTTCTCTACTGCCTTAAAACCTTTCCTAATTTATTCCCTCGAGCGCCCCTGAAGGCCTCATCACAACAAACAGTTATTCTGAGTAATAAATCAACAAATACTCACATCCAGGCCCAGGAAGAAGTCCACTACCTCCAAAGTCTCTACCGACACACATTTCAGTTCATGCCGCCTCCACGGTTTGCTCATGACACTTACTCGGTCGAGCGCCCAAACCTCCTCGTCCCCCAAGACAATTTTTAGATGTTGGTATGCCTCCAACATATAAACCAAATAGTCTTCAGCTTCAGGTCCCCAAACTTCCTGATTAATGTATCTCTTGTAATAAAACTCCCGTGACCTCTTTTTGAAGACCGAAACCGGGACCAGATTAACACCCCGTTGACTGAATTTTACCTCAGCGAAATGAAGCTTATCCTGTAGATCCTGGTCAGGCTCAAGGAATTTCACATGCATATCAGACATGATGAGAATATAGAACCGTAAATTAGAAAGAAAAAAAAATTAAAGAAGGAATTAAATGAAAGATAAGAAGGTAAAAGTTAAAGAAGAAATAGATTGAAACTAAAATTCAAAGAAATTTAAATTAACAAGAACAAATTTTAATTTAAAGTTTAGAATTTACTATGCAAGAAAAGATCAACTATAGTCAACAAGAGTGAAAGGCAAAAAGCAAATAGCCCACTCAACACAAATCTTACACAAAGTACGCGATTAATCACCATTGCAAGCTGTTACACACACATAACTTCTCTACATGTTCAAAGCTTATGCAAATTCAATATTTTTGCTTACCCTTTATTACAAACTAACGCTGAAAACTCAAAAAGAAATAGAGACACACAATCTCTTTTAAATAATATCTTTTATATTCAAAAGTGTAACCACGCACCAAAAAAGCATAAAAATATATATATACAACGTTAAAATATAACGCGCAAAGCCCTCATATAAGCGCAAAAAATACAAATCTCAACAGTTTAAATTATACCCGTATGTTCATGAAGTTCTTTAGTAGATTCTTTTGCACTGCACTCCTGAGTGTGTCACCTTTGAAAATAGCACACTCCGGAATTTTGAGCTCCCTCAGCATCTTATATGCTCTTTGAAGCACGGGACCAACTTCCGGATCCCACCATGCCTAATGAAGAGCCCAGAGTTGCTTAGCTAATGTTTCCTGCTCTTCCCACACCCATTCCACTTTATCTCCCACAAAGAATTTTTGGAAGAACTAAAATCGAAAAATTTTTCTCCTTGTCACTCTGACTAACAAACATTTCCCCTCCTTCTTCTCTACTGCCTTAAAACCTTTCCTAATTTATTCCCTCGAGCGCCCCTGAAGGCCTCATCACAACAAACAGTTATTCTGAGTAATAAATCAACAAATACTCACATCCAGGCCCAGGAAGAATTCCACTACCTCCAAAGTCTCTACCGACACACATTTCAGTTCATGCCGCCTCCACGGTTTGCTCATGACACTTACTCGGTCGAGCGCCCAAACCTCCTCGTCCCCCAAGACAATTTTTAGATGTTGGTATGCCTCCAACATATAAACCAAATAGTCTTCAGCTTCAGGTCCCCAAACTTCCTGATTAATGTATCTCTTGTAATAAAACTCCCGGGACCTCTTTTTGAAGACCGAAACCGGGACCAGATTAACACCCCGTTGACTGAATTTTACCTCAGCGAAATGAAGCTTATCCTGTAGATCCTGGTCAGGCTCAAGGAATTTCACATGCATATCAGACATGATGAGAATATAGAACCGAAAATTAGAAATAGAAAAAAAAATTAAAGAAGGAATTAAATGAAAGATAAGAAGGTAAAAGTTAAAGAAGAAATAGATTGAAACTAAAATTCGAAGAAATTTAAATTAACAAGAACAAATTTTAATTTAAAGTTTAGAATTTACTATGCAAGAAAAGATCAACTATAGTCA
Source organism: Convolutriloba macropyga (assembly GCF_964194025.1). Classification (NCBI taxonomy): domain Eukaryota; kingdom Metazoa; phylum Xenacoelomorpha; order Acoela; family Convolutidae; genus Convolutriloba; species Convolutriloba macropyga. The sequence goes on along the minus strand of NC_134474.1, from coordinate 55,071,583 downwards.
ACAAGAGTGAAAGGCAAAAAGCAAATAGCCCACTCAACACAAATCTTACACAAAGTACGCGATTAATCACCATTGCAAGCTGTTACACACACATAACTTCTCTACGTGTTCAAAGCTTATGCAAATTCAATATTTTTGCTTACCCTTTATTACAAACTAACGCTGAAAACTCAAAAAGAAATAGAGACACACAATCTCTTTTAAATAATATCTTTTATATTCAAAAGTGTAACCACGCACCAAAAAAGCATAAATATATATATATATACAACGTTAAAATATAACGCGCAAAGCCCTCATATAAGCGCAAAAAATACAAATCTCAACAGTTTAAATTATACCCGTATGTTCATGAAGTTCTTTAGTAGATTCTTTTGCACTGCACTCCTGAGTGTGTCACTTTTGAAAATAGCACACTCCGGAATTTTGAGCTCCCTCAGCATCTTATATGCTCTTTGAAGCACGGGACCAACTTCCGGATCCCACCATGCCTAATGAAGAGCCCAGAGTTGCTTAGCTAATGTTTCCTGCTCTTCCCACACCCATTCCACTTTATCTCCCACAAAGAATTTTTGGAAGAACTAAAATCGAAAAATTTTTCTCCTTATCACTCTGACTAACAAACATTTCCCCTCCTTCTTCTCTACTGCCTTAAAACCTTTCCTAATTTATTCCCTCGAGCGCCCCTGAAGGCCTCATCACAACAAACAGTTATTCTGAGTAATAAATCAACAAATACTCACATCCAGGCCCAGGAAGAATTCCACTACCTCCAAAGTCTCTACCGACACACATTTCAGTTCATGCCGCCTCCACGGTTTGCTCATGACACTTACTCGGTCGAGCGCCCAAACCTCCTCGTCCCCCAAGACAATTTTTAGATGTTCGTATGCCTCCAACATATAAACCAAATAGTCTTCAGCTTCAGGTCCCCAAACTTCCTGATTAATGTATCTCTTGTAATAAAACTCCGGGGACCTCTTTTTGAAGACCGAAACCGGGACCAGATTAACACCCCGTTGACTGAATTTTACCTCAGCGAAATGAAGCTTATCCTGTAGATCCTGGTCAGGCTCAAGGAATTTCACATGCATATCAGACATGATGAGAATATAGAACCGAAAATTAGAAATAGAAAAAAAAATTAAAGAAGGAATTAAATGAAAGATAAGAAGGTAAAAGTTAAAGAAGAAATAGATTGAAACTAAAATTCGAAGAAATTTAAATTAACAAGAACAAATTTTAATTTAAAGTTTAGAATTTACTATGCAAGAAAAGATCAACTATAGTCAACAAGAGTGAAAGGCAAAAAGCAAATAGCCCACTCAACACAAATCTTACACAAAGTACGCGATTAATCACCATTGCAAGCTGTTACACACACATAACTTCTCTACATGTTCAAAGCTTATGCAAATTCAATATTTTTGCTTACCCTTTATTACAAACTAACGCTGAAAACTCAAAAAGAAATAGAGACACACAATCTCTTTTAAATAATATCTTTTATATTCAAAAGTGTAACCACGCACCAAAAAAGCATAAAAATATATATATACAACGTTAAAATATAACGCGCAAAGCCCTCATATAAGCGCTAAAAATACAAATCTCAACAGTTTAAATTATACCCGTATGTTCATGAAGTTCTTTAGTAGATTCTTTTGCACTGCACTCCTGAGTGTGTCACCTTTGAAAATAGCACACTCCGGAATTTTGAGCTCCCTCAGCATCTTATATGCTCTTTGAAGCACGGGACCAACTTCCGGATCCCACCATGCCTAATGAAGAGCCCAGAGTTGCTTAGCTAATGTTTCCTGCTCTTCCCACACCCATTCCACTTTATCTCCCACAAAGAATTTTTGGAAAAACTAAAATCTAAAAAATTTTTCTCCTTGTCACTCTGACTAACAAACATTTCCCCTCCTTCTTCTCTACTGCCTTAAGACCTTTCCTAATTTATTCCCTCGAGCGCCCCTGAAGGCCTCATCACAACAAACAGTTATTCTGAGTAATAAATCAACAAATACTCACATCCAGGCCCATGAACTCCACTACCTCCAAAGTCTCTACCGACACACATTTCAGTTCATGCCGCCTCCACGGTTTGCTCATGACAGTTACTCGGTCGAGCGCCCAAACCTCCTCGTCCCCCAAGACGATTTTTAGATGTTGGTATGCCTCCGACATATAAACCAAATAGTCTTCAGCTTCAAGTCCCCAAACTTCCTGATTAATGTATCTCTTGTAATAAAACTCCCGGGACCTCTTTTTGAAGCCCGAAACCGGGACCAGATTAACACCCCGTTGACTGAGTTTTACCTCAGCGTAATTAAGCTTATCCTGTAGATGCTGGTCAGGCTCAGGGAAGTTCACATGCATATCAGACATGATGAGAATATAGAACCGAAAATTAGAAATAGAAAAGAAAATTAAAGAAGGAATTAAAAGAAAGATAAGAAGGTAAAAGTTAAAGAAGAAATAGATTGAAACTAAAAGTCGAAGAAATTTAACTTAACAAGAACAAAATTTGAATTTAAAGTTTAGAATTTACTACGCAAGAAGAGATCAACTATAGTCAACAAGAGTTAAAGGCAAAAAGCAAATAGCCCACTCAACACAAATCTTACACAAAGTACGCGATTAATCGCCATTGCAAGCTGTTACACACACAACTTCTCTACATGTTGAAAGCTTATGCAAATTCAATATTTTTGCTTACCCTTTATTACAAACTAACGCTGAAAACTCAAAAAGAAAGACACACAATCTTTTTTAAATAATATCTTTTATTTTCAAAAGTGTAACCACGCACCAAAAAAGCATAAAAATGTATATATACAACGTTAAAATATAACGCGCAAAGCCCTCATATAAGCGCAAAAAATACGAATCTCAACAGTTTAAATTATACCCTTATGTTCATGAAGTTCTTTAGTAGATTCTTTTGCACTGCACTCCTGAGTGTCACGTTTGAAAATAGCACACTCCGGAGTTTTGAGCTCCCTCAGCATCTTATATGCTCTTTGAAGCAATGGACCAACTTCCGGATCCCACCATGCCTAATGAAGAGCCCAGAGTTGCTTAGCTAATGTTTCCTGCTCTTCCCACACTCATTCCACTTTATCTTCCACGAAGAATTTTTGGAAGAACTAAAATCGAAAAATTTTTCTCCTTATCACTCTGACTAACAAACATTTCCCCTCCTTTTTCTCTACTACCTTAAAACCTTTCATAATTTATTCCCTCGAGCGCCCTTGAAGGCCTCATCACAACAAACAGTTATTCTGAGTAATAAATCAACAAATACTCACATCCAGGCCCAGGAAGAAGTCCACTACCTCCAAAGTCTCTACCGACACACATTTCAGTTCATGCCGCCTCCACGGTTTGCTCATGACACTTACTCGGTCGAGCGCCCAAACCTCCTCGTCCCCCAAGACAATTTTTAGATGTTGGTATGCCTTCAACATATAAACCAAATAGTCTTCAGGTCCCCAAACTTCCTGATTAATGTATCTCTTGTAATAAAACTCCCGGGACCTCTTTTTGAAGACCGAAACCGGGACCAGATTAACACCCCGTTGACTGAATTTTACCTCAGCGTAATGAAGCTTATCCTGTAGATCCTGGTCAGGCTCAAGAAATTTCACATGCATATCAGACATGATGAGAATATAGAACCAAAAATTAGAAATAGAAAAAAAATTAAAGAAGGAATTAAATGAAAGATAAGAAGGTAAAATTTAAAGAAGAAATAGATTGAAACTAAAAGTCGAAGAAATTTAAATTAACAAGAACAAAATTTAATTTAATGTTTAGAATTTACTATGCAAGAAAAGATCAACTATAGTCAACAAGAGTGAAAGGCAAAAAGCAAATAGCCCACTCAACACAAATCTTACACAAAGTACGCGATTAATCACCATTGCAAGCTGTTACACACACATAACTTCTCTACATGTTCAAAGCTTATGCAAATTCAATATTTTTGCTTACCCTTTATTACAAACTAAGGCTGAAAACTCAAAAAGAAATAGAGACACACAATCTCTTTTAAATAATGTCTTTTATATTCAAAAGTGTAACCACGCACCAAAAAAGCATAAATATATATATATATATATATATATATATATATATACAAATACAACGGTAAAATATAACGCGCAAAGCCCTCATATAAGCGCAAAAAATACGAATCTCAACAGTTTAAATTATACCCTTATGTTCATGAAGTTCTTTAGTAGATTCTTTTGCACTGCACTCCTGAGTGTGTCACTTTTGAAAATAGCACACTCCGGAATTTTGAGCTCCCTCAGCATCTTTAATGCTCTTTGAAGCACGGGACCAACTTCCGGATGCCACCATGCATAATGAAGAGCCCAGAGTTGCTTAGCTAATGTTTCTTGCTCTTGCCACACCCATTCCACTTTATCTCCCACAAAGAATTTTTGGAAAAACTAAAATCGAAAAATTTTTCTCCTTGTCACTCTGACTAACAAACATTTCCCCTCCTTCTCTACTGCCTTAAGACCTTTCCTAATTTATTCCCTCGAGCGCCCCTGAAGGCCTCATCACAACAAACAGTTATTCTGAGTAATAAATCAACAAATACTCACATCCAGGCCCATGAACTCCACTACCTCCAAAGTCTCTACCGACACACATTTCAGTTCATGCCGCCTCCACGGTTTGCTCATGACAGTTACTCGGTCGAGCGCCCAAACCTCCTCGTCCCCCAAGACGATTTTTAGATGTTGGTATGCCTCCGACATATAAACCAAATAGTCTTCAGCTTCAAGTCCCCAAACTTCCTGATTAATGTATCTCTTGTAATAAAACTCCCGGGACCTCTTTTTGAAGCCCGAAACCGGGACCAGATTAACACCCCGTTGACTGAGTTTTACCTCAGCGTAATTAAGCTTATCCTGTAGATGCTGGTCAGGCTCAGGGAAGTTCACATGCATATCAGACATGATGAGAATATAGAACCGAAAATTAGAAATAGAAAAGAAAATTAAAGAAGGAATTAAAAGAAAGATAAGAAGGATAAAGTTAAAGAATTAGATTGAAACTAAAAGTCGAAGAAATTTAACTTAACAAGAACAAAATTTGAATTTAAAGTTTAGAATTTACTACGCAAGAAGAGATCAACTATAGTCAACAAGAGTTAAAGGCAAAAAGCAAATTGCCCACTCAACACAAATCTTACACAAAGTACGCGATTAATCGCCATTGCAAGCTGTTACACACACAACTTCTCTACATGTTGAAAGCTTATGCAAATTCAATATTTTCGCATACCTTTTATCACAAACTAACGCTGAAAATACATGTTATCTAAAGCAAAGCTAAGTAGAAACAAGTCCCCCATGAGCAAATACCATCATCTAAGCCAAATACTAAGCTAAATCTAAGCCAAATGAAGTACAGGAATTTGTCCCTTGCAAACTATTAACCAAGCGTAAATCGCATTTAGTCAGGAAACGCACATTTGGACAGCCCAAATAGTCAACAGATAAGAGCTAACTTTATTAGTTTAAGGACCCAAGGAATGCTTAAAATAAACATTAGAGCACTTATGAACAAATAACTAACCGCAAAGTTACAACCTCTAAACACAAGAGTTATTTCAACTAAGAACAAAATCCGCTACTAGAACGAGTAGAAATCGATTTAGTATTATGGCTAAGCCCACTTCTATCACCAGTCAGTTGAACATGCATTTCAATCCTACACTAACTTGAATTGATAAAATGAGAAATCATGGGAATTATACGAAAAATTTCAAAATTTAGTTACATTATGATCGCGCTTTTATGAACGCGTCCAGATACAAAGCTCAAAATTTGTCCATATATGCACAAATAGATGGCGAAGAAAACTATGGGAACAGATTTTTAATATCAAGCTTATAAGTGAAAATATTGCACCTTATAGTTAATGTTCAACACTAAAATTTGGTATTCCATTTTCCCACGCAAGAAAGATTGCCCCAAAATATTAAAAGATACTAGAAACCTAAAAATAGCTTCAGTTGTTCCTAAGGGCTAGTACTTTATTTGCAAATGAGAGATGTTTGAAATTCGATTTATAAGTATCTTTTTGTGAAGACATAAAGTTTATTTATAAATCACATAAAACAGCAGGTTCTCGCTTGAAATTTACAAAATTATTTTAATATTCTTGACATATGACCAATCTATCACTATGCTACATTCCACCTGTCAAAGCTAACAATTGGCCAATCAGGTTTGAGCACACAAATTCTGATAGCTTAACCCTGAGAACCACTATTTAAGAGCCTTACCCAAATTCAAAATCACTTTTCTCAGTTGCCTTCTGAAATCAATTACTTATTTCGCTCTCAAATTCAGCTCTAACTTAAACATCTCTCTCTCTCTCTCTCTTTCTCTCTGTCCCAACTTTTGTCTTCCTCTTTTTGCCCCTTTCAACTAATAAACTTAGAAAACTTAGCAAAGTTTTCAAGCATTTCAATTTGTGACCAGCAAATACTCGTCACAACACATCTCCACAACACATATACGAGGTAGCTCAGTTCATTATTTATTCTTAATTCAATTCTCGGTCAGTAAAAGGAGTTCATAACCCTTCAGATTGAACATAGTACAAGACAAAGTGAAAGTTTCAAGTTTGTTAAATTCCAACCAACACTACTCATATTGAACACATTCATCACCAGTTAACACATTGCATCACACCATTAGAACCCCCTTAAAGCTGATCAATCCTAATTTATGACCAAAGTCTCGTTCGACCAAAACGGTTTTCTTATTTCTCTTCTTATCAGCCCTGATACACTTGTGAAAGTTTCTATTAAGGCAAATCAAAAGCTGAAATTTAATAGTGAATTAAACACCTTAACCAGTTGTTGAATTTCTAACGAAGTAAGAACTGTAGTATTCTTTGCTACTAATTCTAACGAAGACCCTAATGCTGTCTTCTGGGAAACTATAACCCTCAACAACTTAACAGTTTATTAATTCAAATTCATTCTTCAAGTTTAGTTGACTTAGATATTTCAAATGTCCCTTGTTTGGTTTTAGAACCACCAACTGATCAATGAATATTCCGCTAAACGATTATTGGAGTATAGCTTCAAGAACAACCTTCTCAAGTTAGCAAGACTTGAAATAATTCAAACAGTATATACAATCATAAGAAGGAAGTCTATTTACAATTAAACAAGTCAAGGATTAATATACTATAGGTGGTATATGAGCACAAAGTTCGAGTTCAGAGTTTTCACTGAAGTCAGTATGACTCATCCGCAGGGGTTCTGAGCCACACGTCATGTGTCGTCAAGGGCAATCCTACTGTAAGTGCTTCGTCGCCACTGCTGCCAGGTGTGGACACTTCCCTCCAGGCATCTGACCACCAGGAGTTTGATCCCGCCCGCTGGGACGCCCAGATCCCACAACATCTTGGTGGTCTTGGGTGCCAATGCTCCCCGCCAGTTGAGAATCACGCCACTGTATCTCACATCATGGGACTCTGTCAGTGCCTTGATCCCAGCCGTCACCTCTGGGTCGTCATAGTAGTTGGCCTTCGCGTCGACCTGTGCATCCAGGTCTGCCACATCGCTTGTCACCATGCCGTCTATGACCCAAGAGACCCCATCTTTGGTTGCGACTAGATCAGGCTTCCTGACCCCCTTTGTCGTCTTGATGATGGGCTCAGCTAGTGTTGTGTGGCCCTTCTTCTCCAGCTGCTTCCTGACCAGATCCACAACCCTGTCATGCCTATTGATCCTTGCGCCCCAGCTCCTAGGGCACACTTGCAGGATGTGTCCCAGTGTCTCACGTCTGCCACACGCGTCACAGGTGATGTCCTGCATCTTGTGCCATCTAGCTGCCCGCGCCTTTGTCGTCATGAGGTCCCCTCTGATCCGCATCGCCTGTATGTACATGCCGCCCGTCATGAGTGTGGTGCCATTCATCAACACGTCTTGCCCTCCACACTGCCTCATGGATGCCAGTCCTCTTCCGTCTACCGTCTGATGGAGAGCCTCCGCTGTCTGTATGGTAGCCATCTTCTTGTTGGTCACTGTCACTCCCCCTATCCTGGGTCCAGCTTTCTCCATGTTGGTCACGTCTTTGGAAGGCCTTCGTCTTGGTCATCGCCTGGATGACTGGGTCCCTGTCCCTCATCATTCGTGTGACCCGGGCCTCCTGCATCAGTGGGATCGTCACTGCTAGCTGTGGGAGATCAAGTCCCCCCTCGTCTGCCTTTGCGTAGAACATGGGTGTGGGTGCGTCTTTGGGCCAGGCCAGCATCACTCTCACTGTCCGTCTGATGATTCTGTCCAGCCCCTCCAACAACTTCTTGCTCGTATTGCTCAGTACCAGCTGATGGTAAATGCTGGGTAGTACATACACCTTCATGATCCAGAGCCTCTGTTGGGGTTTGAGTGGTGCCCGTCTCAGCTCGTCAAGCTTCCCCTCTAACAGCCTGGTAGTGGTCATCCTGGTCCCATGCCATCCTGTCTCCACACCCAGGTATTTGTAGAAGCCAGATGCCTGCATCGCTGGGAGCCAGTCCTGCCCACATCTGAACCTCGTCTTGGCATTGACCACCATCTGCCTGTATCGGCTGTATCGGGGTACTGTGTCCACGTCGAGGGTCGCACTCTTCGCCACGTTGATCTTGAGGCCACATCTGTCAAGACCTGCTTGGAGGCTCTCTAGCAAGTCTTGCAGCCCTGTCTTTGTCTCCGCCAGGAGCACCACATCATCTGCGTATGCCAGATGGTTCACCTGTCGTCTTTGGGAGGCACTTCAACGTCTTGTCCATCACCAGGTTGAAGAGTGTCGGGGAGAGTGGGTCGCCCTGTCTCACCCCTCGTCCTGGCTTCACTCGTCTAGTTGACCCCTGCATCTCCAGAGTGGTGTCCTGTCGCCTGTACCCATCTGCAATGTATCTCACTAGTTTGGGGTCCACGCCTGCATCAAGGACCGCCTGTGTGATTGCCTTGTGTGACACACTGTCAAATGCCTTCCTTGGCCACATCAATGAATGCCAGCTTGAACCCTCGTCTGTTCGTCTTGCTCTCTTCCACAATCGTCTGGAGCAACATTGCGTTGGCTGCAATCCCGTCACCCTTCTTGAATCCCTTCTGCCGCGGGTTGTCGTCTGCATCTGCCAACCTGTCTACCAGCGTCTTGTGAAAGGCCCTCGTCACCACACTTGCAATTGTGATCGGTCTGAACTTCATTGGGTCCGTTGTTCCCTGCTCTTTTGGGATGAACACTGTCCTGCCTCCAAGCAGCCCCTCAGGTAGTGTCTCCGCCAGCAGCCACAGGTTGAAGTGGGTTGCCAGTGATCCGTAGGGTATGTCAGCCAGTGTTCGTCTTGTCACCCCGTCTGGTCCATTGGCTGTGTCCCCCAGGTCCGTCACGGCACTTCTCACTTCGTCTTCTGAGATGGGTACCAGTCGAGTATGCCCTGTCAGCTGTCCCTCGTCTGGTTGTTCTCCCTTCTCTTCCATGAGACGCTGCCATGCGTCTAGAAAGGCCCCTGTGTCCACTTCAGTTGCGTCTTGGCCGATCATCTTCCAAGTGCCATCCATCACAGCTCGGGCCCCCTTGCCCCTGTCTTTCCTGAAGAGTGTTTGGACTCGCGTGTATTGGTGCCTCCTGAGCCCCTTCTTCGTCATTGGGTTTGCCTGGGTCCCTCGTTGCCGCTTCTTGGGTTTCCTCGTCTGTGCAGCGGGTATTGTCTTCATCCATGCAGCCCCCTCATGTTCCACATAGGCTTTGAGTTCTTGTTTCGTCATGCTAGCCACATCACTGTCTATTGCAAGCCAACGTCTGTCGATTGAGGCCAGAAGCCCCGCCAGTGCCTGTCGCTCGTTCTCATCCATGGTGGGTACAACATCGAGTGATGCCACATCCGCCACGTCTGTGTGTTCGGCCACGTCTGGGGTGCTAGTGACCACATCAACGTCTAGAGCAACATCCAGTGTCCCTTCAAGGGCCTTGCAAGCAGCTTGGAAGGCCTTCGTCTTCCTGAGCCCCTTGAAACTGTCCACTGTCCTGTGGGGGAACATCCGGTTGAGTGCCCTGTTTTCGTCTGCCTGCGTCTTCATGCCTGTCTTGTCCATCGTCATGAGAGCCCTCGCCACAATGCCCGTCTCCTCTTGCGTCCAGCGAGCCTTGACCCTGTCAGTGTCGGCGGCCTGCTTCTCATGGTATTCGTCTGGGTGTGCCTTTCTCATGTGCTGTGACAGCCCTGTCTTGCCTTTGAAGGGTCCCCTGTCACAGTGGTCACACTTCAGTAGTTCATGCCCTGTCAGTCGGTTATTCTCCTCACTCTGTCCTACCGCATCTGAGGATGCAGTTTTCTTCATCATGGGTTTGGTTGCGGGTATCGGATACTCTGAGGGAGGCTGCAAACCTTTCCCCAGAGGCACCGCACCTTCACAGGTTTGGTGCAGCTCGTTAGACCCATAGTGTTCGCTACCACACCCGATCCGCGGCCAGAGACATTCGGCCGTAGCTAAGTCCCTGGGAACTGACCAGTTGTGATAATCTCAACACAAGGGAGCTCTCTAACCGGAAGAAGATCGATGATTACGAGGCTTACTTTCAGAGTCATTCGGCCTTGGCTAGTGACTCCTACTCGGGCCCCAACGACATCAACACTCGTCAAGGTGAGCCTTAAGAGAGGAAACATTGTTATTTTTTTTGTTAAAGACCAGTTTGTATACTTAGAAATAATTGTTTGTTGGACCCCTAACAAACCAGAACATATTGAACGTTTTCATTTCCAATTAAACAACAGAGACGAAATAAACCTTGATATCATTGAAGCTCCCTTTACGGTAGACCCTTAGTCTATGTTACCACTTTCCCTTGAAACACAAGTTCTTACTGCTCTTGCATACGACCCGCTATCTTATATTAGAATATTCCTCCTACAGAAAGTATTGAATTTTGGAAATAAAACTAACACTTGACAAGAGTGATTTAACATTTGATTAAGAGTGTTGAGAATAGTTGAGCGTTCTAATTCAGTCATTTCTTTATAGCTCTAGAGTAGAAGTTTGAAGTTGTCTTGAAGTTGCCGAAGATTATTAAAGTGCAAATAGTCAATTTTTGTTCTAAGATGGGCTTCGAAATCAATATTTTCATAAATTTGAAAATGCTCTGTATCAACTGTTTTGTTATCATTGGAATAATATTTATTTTCAAGCGTAATAGCACCGGTATCAGATTTAAATTTGTGAATGGTTTCTCCAGTGTTCATATCGAAACCGTCACGAAAACTAACATATAGAGAATCATATGGCGTAGGGTAAACTATTTGTGGATGACTACATAAAGACTGTGGTTTATTATAAATTTGGACCATAAAGCTTTGTAAATCAAAATCTGACTGAGCTGAGCTAAGTTTAGGATCCTTTACTATATAGTGTTTTTCATTATCTTTAATCATTTGAGCGTCAAAAGTCCGAATCATAGTGAAAAGATAATTATTGGGTTCATCCCAAGTGTATGCAAATGGATCAGTAGATGTAGAATCGCAGCCTCCGGCTGATAAAGGACAAAGTAGAGGTATATTTTGCCAGTTATTAACTGTACCATCTCTAAGGTTTACATTCAGGCTAACATTTTGCATATGTTTCATAAGTGTAGTGTGTAATCCAACCTCGGGAGTTACATTCATTGTTTCCAGTTCCAACATCGCCTGAGTTAAAGTTTGAGAACAAAGATTTGTCAAAGTCGAATTCTACTGTAGTAGAAGAAGGGGGAAAGCTTTATCTTTTTTTCTTTCCTTTGCAAGTTTGCATTTTTGAGCATCAAGTTTAACTGAAGGAGTAATAGTATTATGTCTGGCATCTATGCCGCTTGAGTCAAAAGAATCGCGAAACCAACGTAATTGCTGTTGGGTTGCTTTACACATAGTTGCGTCTAACTTAACTTTATAATTTCTTTGGTAGAGAGTGACTCGTGCTTGGTTAGTGCTAATCTTATCACGGCGAATTTCGCAGGGTGCTACTTTGTTGAGAGAATACATCTGGTTTGAGATCATTTTTGAGCAGTCAAAGTGGTTAACATGAAGGTTAGGAGCGGTATTTTCATAAATACTCATCTTTTCAATTGGTCTGGCGTTAGTGAGAGACGTTAAGAGTAGTAATGCAAGAAATAAAGACCACATCTTTTGCAGAGCAAGCAGTTATAACACAGAGAAAAGCAAGAGGTATTATAGCAATAAATTTAAGAAACTGAGCAGAACGAATTTGGGTTCCTATGTAGGTCATAAAGGATTCTATTTTTGAAGGAAGAGCTTTCTTATCAGTAAGCTTTTCTTTAAGGAACTTGTCTATATTCAGTGATAGCGGTGAATGGTCGACATTTGTTGACCATATTTCCGAAATTGATGGCTCGTCAAGAGGCTCTAATAATTTAAGATACGGAATTTCTTCAGGTAAACAATTGTTTCTATTTTTGACACATTCTAAGAAGTGTGGGTGAGAATCGGTATATTCAAAGAATAGTTCTATTCTAATTTCAGATTGACTAACAGTTGCAACAGGCGAGAACATGATTAAACATAGCAATATGAAAAGAAACATTTTGTAAGTTACGTTTATTACTTCGTCTATTGCTGGTTACTTTTTGATTTCTCCGTCTTCCATTTAATAAATGAAAACAGTATCAGGTGCGTCTAACAAATTCAAGTTAATATTATCAGTGAAAGTGATCTGTTATTTTAGCTCGTAAACGTGAGTGGGATTATAGGGTACCCAAAATATGACAAATTTTGCGTTATTTTCTGATGTTACAAAGAATGCAACTATTTTCTGTTGATTAGAAACAAAACACATAGCTTGGTTTATTTCTTGCCCTAGTAGGTTCTCAGTATTCATAGCTAAACGTGTGGCCAAAGTCCAACAAATAATTCAATCAGAGAAATGGAAATACGTGCCAACAAAGAACCCAGCCGATCATACTACCTGCTCGGTGCCAGCGAAACAGCTTTCACCCTTAAAATGTGGGAAAACCCACAATGGCTCTGATGGAAACTTGACTATCCCAAAACAACGAGATTTTCTTCAGTCAACAGAAGTAAAGAAGGAACTAGTGCTGAGCCAAATACTAACACTAGATTCTGGGACTATTCCTGAACCTCGGGGGGAGGGAAAAGACCCGAATAATGATCAAAACACTGAGCAGTCGAATCACCAAATCGACCAATTATTCCCTTTTGAACATTATGGAAGTCTCGACAAAGAAGTAAGAGAAGCAAAGCTAGTTCTAAAGTTTGCTAGCTTTTTTGCTTAAAAAGCCAATTGAGAGAAAAGAATTCAAGCGACAAGCCTTAAATATGCTTGTTAGAGATGTGCAGAAGCAAAACTATATTGATGAAATAGACAAAGTTGATGAAATATTGATAAAATAGACAAAGTGAAAGCATAATCCAAAATCTAGAATCTTTCAAATTTACCTACCCCTTCACAGATGAGGAAAGTGTTCTAAAGTTTGCTGGACGTTTAGTAGCAGTAGATTGCTTGAATGAATCAAATTTCAACGAATTTTGCCTCGCAAAAATTATCTGTCGAAGTTAATCGTACTTGACAGTTATCAGCAAGTTTTACATTCATGCGTAAAACCCACATTTGTTCATACGCGTCCGAAGTTCTGGATAATTCGAGTGAAAACGTTGATAAGGTGTATGGCTGGAAACTGCATAACATGTTTTTGGTTTAAGGGCCGTAACCTTTCTCAACTCTTAGGCGACGTACCACAAGAACGAGTCAACCCTGCTCCACCATTCAGTAACGTGGGCATAGGCTTCGCCAGTCCAATGCATTACAGATGTGACAAGACTGAAGCGAAATGTTATATGGTAGTCTGCGTATGCTTCGTTACAAAAACAATTCTTTTGGATGTCACTAATGCGTTGGATACACATGAATGCATGAAAGCTATCAGACGATTCATTTCGCGACGAGGATACCCAGCTCACATATTTTCGGACAACGGTGCAAACTATATAGGATCATTGAATGACCTCAGAGAACTCAAAAGGATGCTGAAAATGAAATACGGAACTGATTGTTTACCTCAAGCTGAGCTAGATTTAGGCATTAACTGGTCAACAATTCCAGCCAAAGCGTCACAATTTGGTTGACTATGGGAAGCATGAGTCAATTCGATGAAGCTACTGCTGTTCAAAACAATCGGAACAACAGCGAACCTCTTTTTGGATGAAGTATATACAATGCTATGCCAATTCGTAGCTATACTTAACTGGAGACTGCTCAAAGTTGTCTCAGATGAAGCGAAAGACAGTCATCCCTTAAATCCTGCTATGCTATTTACCGGCTTTCCTAATCATCAATTGCCTTTGGCTGTTCCCCCAGTCCCAAAAACAAAAGATGGGGAAGATCCAAAAAAGCGCTTTCAATTTTGGAAGAATTGGACAACTGAATATTTATCCCATTTGCAGACCAGGTCTAAGAACATGGCCGAAAAGCAGAACCCGACAAAAGGAGATCTAGTGTACATCACAGATGACAATAGTCCTCCCTTGTCATGGCCTTTGGGATTTGTGCATGAAACATATACAGGAAATGAGAATTTGGTCAGAGTGGTCAAAATCAAAACAGGAAATGGCTTTTTCTCAAACAGACCCATTGTAAAACTCAGAAAGATACCAATCAATACAAGCTTACCTCAATCCAGAAGCTCTGGAAAATTGTCCTGCAGAAAGAAGCCAACTCGATCCCGCCTGCCGTCCTTCCCACGAGCACACTTTCGGTACCTGTGTACCCGGACACGAGAAGTCTTGACCACTGGTAGCTGGACTCTCACAAGCCGCACTAACCAGGCCGCCGTTATTTTATATTTATTGATGCCAAACGTCAACGGGGGCGGCACTTTATAAACATATAATTACTCGACGCATGTAATGATTTTTGATTTATTCTCTAATGCTGATCTTTGTTCAGTTGTTCAAACACTCGCAAAATTTTCCGCTTAATATTTACTCGCTTTGTTTAGCTGCTAATTCCTCCTGATTCAAAAGCCATTCAATTCATTATTTAATTCAATCCTTTTTTACATAGTAAACAGCTATCGCGAACGTACACTTACTTTAAACGTTTTATTAATCCATTGTAGGAATACTAATAAGAGTCAATCGATAGCATTCTGTAACGTTGAATAATACCTATGACATTTCTCGTTCTGAGGAGCTTATCTAGTTGTGTTCCTGTCCTAAAAATTTTATCTTTTCAGTAAGGTTTTTATTCAGTGTTTTGCTAAGTTTTTTTCCAGTTGCGGATTACAAGGTATAAACGTTCTGAATTCTGCTAAGTTGATTGGTAAGTGGATAGAGGTGTTTTATCAATTTAGAGCGGGCTGCTCCAGATCACAGAATACGGGATCTCTTCGTGTATTTCGACCTAACTTGACAAGAGAAATAACAAATCGACAGAAAAGATATATACCTAAAACTTGTCTGTGATAGAAGTATCAGTTTAAAAATTGGGGGGCTGAAAGTGTTAATTCATGGAAGAAAAAATGTAAATAAACACTCTTACTAATTATCCGATGAATCGGGTTAAGCTTGGGTTTCTTATTCTTGCTGTTCGGAGTTGAAATTGTAGTCTTCTATGATCGTGAGCCTGATATTAAACTGGATTCAAAAACTTGTTATTATTTGAGTCTGAATAAGTTGTCTTTTTCTAGTTTAAAATAGAGTGCTGTTTATTAGAAATCTGGTTGTAAATATAGGTACATATTTTTTTCATTCTTTTTTCTATCTTCAATTAATGGATCATAAGAACAATCGTGTTTTTCTCTTGTACTGTACGCGTGGTCCAAAACTATCACAATAAATTTTCTTTTCCCCCTTCGCTGAGAAGGAGAAGAACTTAACAAAGTATTCTCAGCTCCTTTTGGGACGATAGGGCGCGGTAAGCCATGTTCACGTTCATAGCAAACTTGTTTCCTAGTTTTCTTATTGCCCGAGAGAATTAACTTTTTAAAAATATTTAAAGCGGAAGCCTTTGAGCCTATTTCATCATTGCGTAGTCGCCCTAATTCTTCTGCTCATATAACCTTGACGTTTGGGGGGAATTTATTGCTTTTTTCAGATGCACCCGCTTTGCTTTTAGTAGTTTCCCTGAGTTGCAAATGTCAAAGAGCTAGGAAATTGAACAGTATTAGCGGCGCCTACTAATATTGAGTTCTAGTTTGGATTTGGTCCTGGATAATCCAGGCCTAAACTGAGGCTCGTTTTTTAATTAGAAAAGTAAAGGCTCAAATGCTGATATACTGTGAGCCTAAGCGCGCGTTAGTTTGTTTGGCGGGTGCTAAGAGTAGTGATAATTAACGCTTTAAAGTATGCGGTCGATATACGGAATTAATTATCCGTTGATTTCGAGCAGCTCTAATACTACACTTTATATAAGCAACTTAACGGCAGTGCGGTAGTGGTAGTGACAGAAATTTTAAAATTTTACTGCGTAAATTTTTTTACTTTCGATTCTGTTGACCAATCAAAAGCTGAAGCGTGATAATACCGCTTAAATGTTAGCGTTGAAAAGGTACAGAAAATATCAAATCAAAAACAACTGATAGTTTTCAGTTTTCTGTTCAATTTCAATTATAAAGGGCGTTAGTTAGAGTTAATGGCTACTGTTGTGTCAAAATCAAGCCCACTATTATGATTTGCCGTTTCCGTTAATTTAAACTGCCAGTTTAAATACAAAGTAAAGGTTTTTTTCTTTTGGTAGAGATGTCATTGACAAAAAATTCTTCCTTTTACTTTGCAAGATGACTTACAGAAATCAGAAGGTTTTGGTCCTTCATTTTTCTAAATTTTGCTGAATTTTGGGAAGTTTTTTTTTGCGTTAAATCGATAATGGAAATGAGACTTTTATTATTAAGGACCTAGTTTTCGGTTTTATAGGCTTTCTAATTATCTCATTGGTTTTGTTGCTCAGTATGTGTCTCTTCCTACTGTCTTTTTTACCTCTATGAAATGCGGCCAATTCTTGCAGGCATCAAATAAAAATTTCTAACATGGTATCGAAGATTTGAGTTTCGACCATAAAGAGCAAATCGTACAATAATTACAATCAATTTCAATTATAGTTTTGTTCCATGAGGTTTCATTCTCAAAAATGGTTTTGTTGTAATGAAAACATATTTATATATTTAATTGAGGTACATCTATAATTGGAGGTTTAAACATCAGATAATCTTTTTACTGGTTGAAAACAAATGATACAAATATTGGAACTCTTTTCCAATATGCTTTGATAATTTAACGGGACAATCGGTGGTCCAAACTTTTTTATTTGGTTTGCTGTTAGGAACTGAAGTAGATCTCTCCGGCAATTATAATTCAGAGAACGAAAAGTTTGTAATTTTCTGTCATTAAACAGCCTTCTAACTTACCTGATGCTATTTTGAATATTGAATTGTTGGGTAGATTAACCTAGTCGCCATCTCATTTCGTAGAATTGGACTGCTTCTTTTCTTTAATAATATTTTATGAGTACTCACCACTGCTATATAAACCCAATAAATCTTCCACAATTAATAACTGCTGTTCGGTGCTTAGTTAGTGGGTAATATGTACCTGTTCCCATCCTCAGAACTGTCCTCCCCTCTATGATAAGCAAAATAGGGTAAACAAACATCTGATCACACCTGCTAATGAAAACAAAATTTGTTCAAGGGGTAGAAAAGGAAACAGTTTCACATCCTCATCTACAAGCAGACAAGATTTGACGTTGTGATTTTCTTGAAATTAATGTAGGTTCATCAAAGATAATGTTAGGCAAGGTTCTTTTCATGGTCAAGAAATTAAATGTAACCGAAGTTGATGTTTGTTGACTTTTTTTTACCCGGAAGGACAGATGGATGGGAATGGGCCACTTTCTAACGCGTGTTAAGTAGTTTGAAAAATTTAGTGCTTTTAGAGTTAGATTAAATTTTGTTTCTTTTCTGTCTCTTTTTCTTTTCTCTTCCTATTGTGCATTTTCCTGAATTGGTTATTTATTGCTGTTCTATTACAACATCCACGACCACTACTGTGAGGTGCTCTACATCGAAGGGACAACAAATCGAAAGCTATAAAACCAAATGGACACCAAATCCATAGTAAATGATTTAACAGAATCGTAGTTACGGGCTCTGGACCTGAAATTTGTAATAATCCCATTCTCCAAGTTTTGGTTTTCAAGTTTCTCTGTTTCGATCCCTTGTCCTAGTAACTTATTAAACTACAACTGCTGATAGTTAATGACGCTACTCTATTCTTACTGGTGCACTGACAGTAGATCAAAAACCGCAAAATTTAAGATCTTACATTATTGGTAAAATTGAATTCCTATTACAAGCTATATAACCTTCACACAACTGCATTAGGCCTTACATTGATTAATTATGAACTTCTTGAATTATCACAATTGTAAAATGAATTAGCATTTGTGCGCTCGTTGATGTAATTGACCAGCTCGAATCACATTTCGATCAAGTGCTCTAGTTTTTTGCTCTCAATATACCCTATTTGGATCTACTGTACGTGCCCAATAACCAATGTCACTGTACACAGCAGTTGCCACAACACAACACGCTCTGAGGAGGCAGGCAATGAATGCAGATGCTATTGATGAATTTAATTTAGATTACATTACAAATGGAGGAGTAGTATCAATACAGAGATACTCTCCCTCGGCTGTTCTTTATTACTACTATAATTATAATTGAATAGATTTGAATTTGGATAATTGAATCTTATCTCATCTTCCTTCTTCACATACAAGTTCACAGTTCAAAATGACGCAGAGGGAACAGTAGGACATTTTCGCTCGACTCTTATTTTCATGTTCTTATGAGCCAGGCATGTTCTTTGTTAGGCTTCTTTGTGATGGTGTGGAACCCATTCAAGATAACGAGTTCTGAACTAGGACTAGTCGAATTAGGACTGTACTCGACGTATGATGGGATGGGGCCTAGTCATTTTTTCTAGAACCAAGTGTTGAATACCAAAACTCCAGCTGAACAGTCCAGGGTTTTAAGTAGCCCTTTGTGTTCTTGAAATATTGTAAAAGTTCTTATTTGCACCCTTAATTAGTTCATTTCCTGGCTTCTTTATTACTAGACTGAAGCATCTTTAAGCATACGAGAACCAATCTACGGATCTTAACAAAGTTTATAAATAAATTGTTAACAGGTGTGTCCGACTTGCCCTCTGACAACCGAATATAATTTTGATTCTTTTCTATTGTAACCCCCACACGGAAATTTGCGCCCTTGTACATGTTAGCATATTGTTTGCATACAATTACATACACAACTATGCACAAGTGGCTTTTAACAATAAAATGACGTAGCGAAGTTTGAAAATTTACGGAAATTAAACTTCGCTTATAATGTGAGCAGACAACAAATAAAGCGTGTTTAATTGCTCTCAAACAAAGTTTTAGCAATTATATCAGTCCTGTGGTCTTTTTATACAATTATTCGCTTGACAGATTTTTTTTCTGACCCATTTGACTTTTCGTCCTCGAGAACAACATAAAAAGTTAAAGCCCGGAGGGTATTTAGTGGTTGAGCAGCTCTGTTAGAGCATTGCTAGTCTCTAATTATACAATTCACCGAATCTGTTTTCAGCCGATAGTTTTTGGGTACGAAGGTGGCGGTTCTTAGTCTTAATAGTTTGAGACCCTCAGTCCCCCCCGCACTCATTTTGGACCCACCTCGTCCAGGTCACCCATAACCCTAACCCCCCATCGTTCAACCCCCTCCCACTCGGTAATACTAGCATCCCTAAGCCCCAGTTGACTACTACCGAAGCCAACCGCTCACCTGTCTTTTGATTTTACTGTTTTTGTTCTTATCTTTCATAAGGATGATTTTTATGACACTATTTTTTGGATGCGATTGGATGCAAAAATGATTGGATGCCAAATGCAAAAATTTTTGAATCTTCCACTCTTGTCGGCATATTACTTTGACTACAAACACGGATCTCTGAGGGCCAAAAAGTTTATTTTTGGAGGCGCAAGCAGACTGGTTATGTAGCATGTGCGGGGACACAAAAGATCTCAGTTTTGAGTTCATTTTTTTCTGAACTACTGAAATACGAATCTGAAATACTATGTGATCTGCGAGTTGACATTTCAGGGAGTTGTTTTGAAGTTAGACGTGCTAGTATGACTTATTTGCGTAAAAGCTCTGCATTATTTGATCGCGGGCTCTGTGAAAGTAGAACGAAAGATAATAAATCAAAAGCAAAAGCCAGATAATAAATCGAAAGCGATTTTCTGAAGTTGTTAAAATTTGTATCAATTATATTAGTCCTGTCGATCTTTTCAATTCGTTTTTTCGCTTGACCAGTTTTTGTCTGGCCCATTTGACTTATCGTCCTCAAAAACGGGTCAAACAGGTAGCGACCAGCTGGCGTTAAGTGATCTTAGAGAGCCTTTCAGCTCACTAGTCTCGATTCACAGAAACGGAATTGGAGACCTATACTTATGGTGTGAAGGGCGGTTCTTAGAGGTTGAAGAACACCCCCCCCCCCCCACTGTTGCCCCCTTCTCTGTTGCCCCCACCCAGTGCACCCCCAGGTGGCTAGCTACTGACAAAGCCAACCGATCGCCGGTCGTTTGAGAGCAATTTGCGCGAAGTTAGTGGGTTATGTTTTTACTGTTTTTGGTCTTATTTTTAACAGGAATGATTTTTTTCGACACTATTTTTTGGCAATTGTATGCAAAAATGCATTGAATCTTCCACTCTTGTCGGCATTATACTATGACTAAAACCACTGATCTTTAAGGACCAAAAGGTATATTTTTTTGAGGTGCAAGCAGAATGATTTTGTAGCTCGTGCGGGGACACAAAAGATCTCAATTTTGGCATTCAATTTTTCTGAAACACTGAAATACAATTCTGAAATACTATGAAAATTTATTTAGTTCTGCGAGTTGACATTTTAGGGAGTTTTTTTGAAATTATAAACATAGAAGTTAGACGCGGTAGTCGGACGTATTCGCGTGCAAGCGTTGCATTATTTGATTACGGGCTCTTGGAAAGAAGATCGAAAGATGGTAAATCAAAAGTAAACGCCACAGTAAATCGAAAGCAATTTTCTAAAGTTTATTGTTTCATTTACAAACGCATCATGATTTATTAGTTGTGATAGATTCATAGCAAATCCCACAAGTCGCTTAGGTGGTGACCGTGGCCGGTCAATTGGCCGACATCCAAGTTAGCCGGCACTTTCAGCCGAAACAATCACAGTTCATATTGATTACCCGCGCACTAACCGGGTAAAGTAACCTTCCGTGGTTATAAAACAAACATTAACAGGCTGTAACTATAAGCGAATTTGCCGTAGCAGCCCGTGATGCTCGATATGAATCTACCACAACCGAAAAAATTATCGAATTAGGGCTAAAAACTATTTGAATTATCAAATTTTTGTTAGTCATTTCCACCTCGTCCCGATGAAGAGGCGTATTTTTCAATTTATGTGTCGACTGATACCCCTAGCCCCGGCAGTGGCATACAACTATGTCGACCTATGAGTTTGCCGATGATAAGATTGCCGAACATTTGTTCCATGTTTCACTCAATTTCGCAATCAATCAGATTTCTTGTTTTCAAATGAGTACAAAGTTTCTCAACTAATCACAATAGAGTAGCGATACTTCAAAATTTTTTATGTATCAGGGCAGAAACATTGGAGCGAGGTAAATGTTAAGCGAACAATAGTAATTGCGGACCGTGGCCATGTCTGCTTGTGGGCCTTCGTATGAATCTATACAATCGAACGAGTGATTATATTTCCCCGCGCGCTTTGAAGATCGCTTCGGCTAGGATTTAATTTGAAAATTACTCTTTTCCATGTCGGCACTTTTTGAATAATTTAATTTCGCCACTCTTAAAGCTTGGCATCGTATTACGTCGCCATAGTTTTACCTAATCCGCTCAGTTATGGTCAAATGAGCTGATACTACGTTTAAAGCACAACGGGTGTATTATATTGCATTTCAATTAGAGGCAGTTAGTTACTAAATAGCGACGCCAGGAAAATATGTAGAAAGACAATAGATACAAAGCGCAAAATTAGGACAATAAATTGAAAATAAATTTATTCAAGTTTCGTATTGGTCAATCACATTTGAGCGCTCATTTATGCATAGTATAACATGTTCTGTTGTAAAATTTTGTTCGTTTGCGATAGATTCATATCAACTCCCACGGGACGCTAAGGCATGGCCATGGGTGACGAGGCATGGTCAGATGCGGTTCTCTTATGCCAGTTCGCAAATGAGAGCAGAGATTAGTTTTCGATAGATAAATTGAACGAACAATACTTAATATGGTAAATTGATGACATATTCGATTGAGATAGTTTCATGTCAAGTCCGATGAATCTCTGAGGCATGGACGTAGCCCGCCTTAATCACAAAACACATAATCAGTTCACTGCCTTTTATGTATTGATAAAAACTTCTCAAAGTTAGTTGAAAATGTTCATTTTGTCAGGCCAACAACTTTCATGATTTTTTGTCTTGAGAAAGGAGATAAATCCCGAGGACATGAGAGTTTCTCGAACAGCCTTACTGGTCTCAACTATGCAACTCAAGGAAACTGCTGAGCACACCTAGAATATCAGTTCATGAGAATTGTGGTCTGCCCATCCCACCAACAACACTCCCGTCCCTGCGTGCCCACTCCCATCCGCGTCCCACCTATCCATGTTTTCTAGGCGTAACCTTGAGGTATAAAGGTTATGTAGTTTATTGCGTCAAATTATTTGATTTTCGATATGAGCTTTTTACAAGATAAGCTTTTTCGGCTTATTTTTTAATATGAGGCACTTCGATGCCTTTTGATGCAATCAGGCTTGATGTTTAAGTTCTTTGTTAAAGAGAGCTGTTAATGAGTTTTATGACGTGCGATAAAAAGCATGGAAATTATTGTCTAGAATTGCGTGATTAATAGAACCAAGGTTTAATCGAAAAGGACAGAATTACTCTGATAGCAGTGAAATTTATTGTCAAATTTCTGACAGAAGCAAGATTCTCAATGGTGAGAAGCTTACATTTACCTGAAAAATTTTGAAGTGCAATTTTTCCGTTTTAGAGTTTGATCTGTGTTTTTTTAGGTGAAAAAAGAATCATTTCCATAAGCGTGTATCCGTTTTTAATTGTTATCCACTGTAAGTTTTTTTTAAATCTGGAAAATGAGTTGAAGATTTTGGTTTTATGTGGTTTTATGTCTCCTCAATCTTTTTATCTGAACTTGGTTAGATTTAGAATAATCTCTACTCCAAGTCTTTGACATTAACCCTGCCAAACGACTCTTATTTTCATTTGTAAATTGTTTCACACACAAATGGGTTATCAAAAAATGGATCATGGTCTAATCAGGGTGATTTTTACTTACACTGTTGGGTCTCACAGCGTTCAGCGATTTTTGGTTTTGCCTTTTAAAAAATCTGTTAGTCATCTATCAGTTATATATAATAAAATGTTATTTATGTATAATTATAATATATAAACATACATATAATAGAAATAAAAGCCAGAGAGTTGATTATTGACTGATTGGTGATTATTAAAGATCCAGTCGATGTTTTTGGTCGGCTTGACCGGTGGAATCGGGTCTGGAAAGAGTACCGTCACTGCTCTCTTACGTAGTCATGGCATTACAGTCCTGGACCTTGATGAGTATGCCAGAATTGTCGTGCAGAAAGGTGAATCTGCACTTAATCAAATCGTGAAACAGTTCGGATCTGAAGTTTTGCTGCCTGATGGGAGTCTAGATCGGCCAAAACTGGGACAAATAATTTTTGCTGATGAGTCGAAACGGAAGATTTTAAACTCGATTGTCCATCCCGCTATTTATAGACGACTCTATTTTGACCTGTTCATTTACTTCTTAAGAGGTAAACAATTTGTTGTTTTGGATGTGCCCCTGCTTTTTGAGACGAAAAGAATTTTGGGTTTTTTGAACTGCACTGTTGTTGTGTGGTGCAGACGTGATCAGCAAGTGGAGAGAGTAAAAGAGAGAAATGATTGGAACGATGAAGAAATCGAAAACAGGTATGACAAGATATTTTGTACTGCTGCTAACCAAAGTTAGCAAACTAATAAGTTGCATTAACTAAGTACACTACATTAAAGTTATTGTTTGCTCATGCCATTTATCTGCTGAGATTGTGGTTTGTTATCGTTTTAAGAGCCGCACAGCGATAGCTGGGGCTATTATTGGCCTTCTCTTTTTTACAATCCAAAGGATTGGGATTGTACTGGCGTGCTGTTTTTTAAAAATCTGTTCACGCTTTTTTCGGCTTTTTCAAGTTAAATAAGAGTGGAGAATTTAGTCACGCTGAAGTAGTAAAGGGAGCGAAAATTGGAGTAAGTTTGAGGCGTGATTTCAAACTACCTTTAAAGTGGAGCGAGAAATTGGTGTTTGAAAAAATTTTCGGTTTTTCAGAGTTTCTTTCCTTAAATGCTTTTAGTTTGATCCATATGTATTGTAATTGCGCTTAGTTGCAATTACTAGAATTCGTTAAGGGGCAGCTGAAACTTATGACTTGGACACATCATCAAAAAATATTAAAGGATATTTGATTTTGCTCACTTTTTTGTTGTCTTATCACTAAGTATCATCAATGACAGGCCGCATTGGTTGATAATGAGGCGCAAAATAACCTAACTAATGCTCAGAGTTAGGTTATTTTGCGCCTCATTATCAACCAATAGCCTATTAGTTTTCGTGACTTTGACACTACTTCTTCTCAAAAATTGTGAATTAATTTTTGAGTTTTTGTTGTACTTTTGAAATTTTTGTTCTTGTTTATTCTCAATAATAGCAGGCCTCATAGGTAACTTATAGGGGTTATTTTGTCGATTACATCGTTTCTGGTCAAAGCTGATGCCTCTTATGACTTTGACGCTTATTGCTTTCAAGTTTTTGAGTTTTTGTTCAACTTTATTATCTTATATCTTAGTCTCAATGTTGACTGGTTTTATTGGTTTGTAAAGAAGCCCTTCCTTCTATTTAAAATGTTTTCATTTCAGCTAATGCTTTCTTTAACTTTAACGCTGCCCATTTTTAAATACTATTAGTGATTTTTTGAGTTTTGCAGGTATTTTGTGAAATTATTGATGTCTTATCACTTAACCTCATTAATGACAGATTTAATCGGTTGATAATGAGCAATAAGGGAATTAAATTAGTGGCATGATTTCAGAGAAGTTGTTTTTTTATTTTGATCATGTCTTTTTAAGAAATAAATTGATTTTTTAGCCTTGCTTGGTTTTTTTGTTCGTGGTCAAATTGCGTATTCTCAGTGGTGTCAATACTAATTGTTCTTATTGGACATCTAACACGGCGTAATTATTTGTCAGGTCAAAGCTAAATCAATTCTTTGGATTGTACATCAGGACTTGTTCTGTTATAATTTTTTTTATTTCGTCGTCAAGATTTTTGTTACGACCATATGTCACAACCACTTAAACTTATTCGTTTATGCAATTTCAACTGAAGTGCGTTCGTGGCGTCATTTCTCACTCCTAGTGAAGCCAGTTTTTTTTGTTCATTCGCTCTATTAATTTTGTCTCCTCACTCTCAAAAACGACTTCCTGACTTTGAAATGGACTTTAATCAAAGAGATAAGGTCAAGTGAGTGCGTGTCACTCTAAATGAAGGTTATTTGAGATATCTGATAGAGGCGACAATAACTTATACAGGTTCTCATTCAAAATATAGCATCTCATCCTTTAATGGAAAGTGTAATTTTTTTTTTGGTTTTTTACTGTTTTTTTTAGACTGCAGATCTACGATGCTTTTGCGGCTATTTTCTGGCAATCTGCCAGCTATGTTTTTTTGTTTCACATCTCACTGAGTCTTCAAGTTGAAGCCATTTCACGTTAGTCTATCAAACAAATTGCACGATTGTGTGCTGAAAGCTCTGAAAGCTTTTTTCGGCTGAAAAGAAAGACAATTAGTAAAATTGTTGCTTATTATTTCAGAATCTCTAATTTGGATTTTCGTGGCTCTTCGATTCTCTTTAGTATGTAAGTTGCAAAAAATTCGATCACAGGCTTTTTTTCAGGAAAATTATTAAGTGAAGGAGAGCGATCTTTTGCGGGAAACTTTTTCGAGTGAATGTTTTTATTGCAAGTTTTTAATGATTGTATCAACTGACAAGTATTGAGCCTTAAAAAGTTTCCTTGCAATGCAAATAAGGAGGCTTTCTGGTAGAAGTCTGCAATTTTTGAGACTACGAGTCTGTGCTTCTTTTATGATGTATTACTTCGGTATTTTTCGTTGTCTTGCCTGTCTTTCGGTTCTGCTTTTTAATTTAAAAATTAGTGATTGCGGTCAAGGGTTTGACTTTTTAGAAATCTATTGTTTCATTTGTAATTGCCTATAAAACAAAGTTGCTGTTTTTCGCGTTCTTAAGATGGCAACTAATTGCTCATCCTTTTGTCAGGATAAATGCGCAAATCCCGCTGGACGAGAAACGAGCGTATGCCGATTACGTAATTCTTAATGACGGACCCACAGACAACCTTGTGCCTCAAGTGACTAAACTACTTGGAACCCTGCGAGGCAAGCGAAGTCATTGGAAGTTGAGATCTGCTGCCTTGGCTGTTGCCGGTAGCATTGCTGTCCTTGCATGTCTGACTGTCAAATATTTCACCAAAACTCATTTGTAATTAGTAGTTTAAGTTTTGATACTTTAGTCATAATTTTCGTGATTTTCATATAATTGAGATTGTTTCCACTGCGCTTGTTTGCGAAATCCATATCTAATTGACTTTATATTAATGCTTTTTTGTTTTCAAATGTAAATATAGTGAGCAATTAATTGATTATTATAAAATGTCCTTGTGAGTATGGCATGGAAAACGATCATAAAATTCATGAGTTTGAAAATCAAATCTAAACTGATTATCTAAAGATGTGAGCTGGGTATGCAGCTCTGATCAGCAATACCTTCAACCAAACTTTTCTGCGGTTATGATTCAGCTATTTACCCTCATCCCTGAAGCTGTGATAATGCAGGACGCATTGCAAGCAAGAGTCAATATTAAGTCCATCTGTGAGGAGCATAATCTTTATGCAGCCACCTCTTGAAGAATTATGACTTGCATCTGGCTTGAATCATTGGTGCTTGACACAAGAGCCAACGATGCCATTCGTTAGAAACCTTTTTCTTCTAACTCAAGTATTGATTGACGACCTTTGGATAAGCTGCGCGGTTCTCAATTAATACCAAAATTGTTCATTGGCTTCATCATAGTCACATAACCGTTGTTGATAAAAATAATTGTATTCGAAAAATAATTGTACAATTTAAAATAATTGTATTCGGAAAATTTGGTACTCTGAATTTGGTTGCATGATATCTTAATGCTTGTCACCGCAATCTTTCTTGTCAATTTACCTGAGATTCGGGTCTGCAAAATACAGTTTTTGTTAAGGAAGTTAATTGGCTAGTTCGTTTTGCGAATTACAAAAGAATGAGCTAGAGATCTAAACATAGCAAATAAACAAATGACAATAGCAAATAACCATTCGTACCTCAAATATATGTTCCGACCCCACTTGCGGGGGGAATGACTATATACTCAAATCAGTTTTTTTTGTTCAGACAATTTTGGCCGATCGATATAATCATCGTACAGAAATTTATGTGGTATCATTGAAAAGCTCATCCAGCGTAGAATTCGAAATTTTTTTGAATTTCGTAGATTTTTTTGAATTTCTTTTTTTTTCGAGGAGTTATCGAGGTTTAAAATTTCATGTGAACACGGAATATTTGGTTCACTTTTACCGTAATTTATGTTCGAATTATCATTTTTTTCTTTTAAAAAAATTAATCAATTTTGTGTTCCTAATAGACGAAAGGGAATAAAAAGACTAGTTCTGGTCTCATAGGGAAGTTTACTATAAAAAAAATTCGAATTCTATTTGAGAGCTTTTTTTGGAAAATTTTGCTAATATTTTTGTTTTTTCAAGTCACCTAGAGACTAGTCACTTTTCATATCGAGGTTCCGTTAATGATAAACCTCATTTGCATTCAAGTGAAGCCCAATGAACTAAAATTTCGTTTCCAAGGAATCGCTCATGTTTTTTGGAATCGTATCTCAGTTTTCGTAATTTTTAATGAAATTTTGATTTTCTTTTTGAGCTTTTAATAAATTTTTCGAATTCTATGGCATAAACTTGTTGACCTAAAGTGCAATTTGTTTCCTAATGAGCATTAAGTGAACCTATCTGGTGCATTGGTACTTTTAAAATAAATGTTCAAAATTTTTCTTCAATATTAACCAATCATAAACTTATTTTTGTGAGCTGTAAGTCAGTCCCAGTAATGACAGGACCACCCTCCTTCCTACTGCAACTAAAATTTAACTCGTTAGCGGCTTTTTCTAATTTTTGGTTAAATGACTTTAATGCCACAAGATTTCAATTTTTTTAACATTTTTAGACATTTTATTTTATCGGTTCCTTTTGAAATCTTATCACGTAATCCTAATAATGATGGCTCCCATTGTTTCAACAAAGAAGTTCAATGGATTTTGGATAAAATTTTCAGTGGAAAACGCACGGTTTAAATGGCCTCAACACTTCGGTCTCGCACTTTTCTACAGAATTTTAGGTTTTTGCCTGCATTTGTTGTTGTTTTCATAATCATAAGACTTATTGTGATATCCTATTAATTTCCTATGCATGACAATTATCCTTGTACTCAGATGAAGCCAAAACCGACCGTATTTTTTGACTTCAGTTGCAAGCTATTGATTTTAATGACTGTTAAGTCTTTAAAAATATTATTTTGAAAAATTGTTTCTGAACATTAATCAATCTTAAACTTATTTTTGTGAACTGTAAGTTAGTCTCAGTAATGACAGAACCACTTTTCTTTCTACTTCAACAGAAAAATTTTGGGACATTTTGTATTATCGTTTCCTTTTGAAATATTTTTCTTTTATCCTAATATTAATGGCTCCCATTCGCTGAGAGAAGAATTTCACTGGATCCCAGAAAATGGCGTCGACACTTTCTTCTCGCACTTTTCTATAGAATTTTTGGTTTTTTACCTGTATTTGTTGTTTTTCATAGTCCAAAGACATATTGTGATGTCCTATTAATTAACTATACATGAAAAACATCCTTGTACTCAAATCGTTGCATAACTGAGCGTACTTATTGACTTTCGTTGAAAACTATTGAATTTAATGACTGAAAATTTTTTTTTGAGCTGTGAGTCAGTCTTAGTAATGACAGAACTCCCTTCATTTCTACTTCAACAACAATTTATCTATTTAGCGGTTTTATTTTCTAACTATTGGTTTTTGACTTCGATGCACGAATTTTCATAATTTTTACGACCTTTTTTTCGTAGTTTTGGTTCCTTTTGAATTCTTATTACATTATCCTAATATTGATAGTTCCCATTGACCTGCAGAAAACGTTCAATGGATTGTAGAAAAAATTTTCAGAGAAAAGCTTATGGTTTAAATGGCTCCGACATTTCTCGCACTTTTCTACTTAGTTTTTTGGATTTTGCCTGCATTTCTTGTTCTTTTCATAGTCAATGACGTGTTGTAATATCATATTGATGACTTCTGAAAGACAAACATCCCTGTCGTTGCATCGACATCCTTGTCGGCACAATTTAGCGTATTTAATGGCTTCGCTGAAAGCTATTGAATTTAATGGCTTTGATACTAGGGGTTTTCTCAAAAGTTTCATGGTTTTGATGTATGTGTTTATATTTGTTGTTTTGAAGTGTATTTGTAACAAGAACAACAATCCCATAGCTGCTTAAAAATTAATTGAAAATAGAAAAGTTTTACTGAAGAGTTTATTCACTAAAGGCTTCGACACTTTTCTCGCTTAATTTTTTCGAATATGCTGTTTTTGCCTTTTTTTCTTTAGGTAGCTGACCGATCTCATAAACTTGTAATTCACGATTAAATGAATGATGTTACCCGTAGCAATCAGTCTTACAGTTTTTGCTATTATACATTTTCAAAGATTTTTCAAACTTTTCATTTTTTGTTTTTCTTTTCGTCAACTTGACTTATTCTCTTCATTGAGAGGTCCCATGCAGTTCCTCCTTGAATTTCAAAAATTAACATGTCTACTGATATTATGCCGTAACTGATGTCTTGTTTGGTGGACAATATGCGTTTTCATAAAAGTTTTGAGTGTTGAATTTGCGTTTCTTTTTCTCTTCTTTTAGCACATTCAGTTAATAACAGATCCCTATGATTTGCAGATGTGGCCCAAATGAAACTTTTTTGTTCTTTCAGTATATTTTTAGCTGAATTACTAATAATAGAAATTGAAATAAAAGTACAGAATATTCAGATAATAGCTAATGATTTTAATGGCTTCAATAATTTGTTTTTGCAAATTTTTCGTAATTTTTTGAGATTTCTGCGTCTTTAGTCCGTTTCTATGGCTTAGTCTAACCAAAGACAGGTCTCATTGGTTTCATAATGAATTTTTAGTTAATTTATCCAGAATTATTTTGTTGTAAGCTAAAGATTTTTTAGACTTTTGAAATTATTGGGTTTAAAAAATGTTGATTGCTTTTTGATTTGAGCCTCATTCTTCTTCTCTTTGTCTACTTGTTACCTAGTCTCATAAAGGAAGACATCAATCTGCTGTATAGTTAGGAAAAACTAAATTTGTGTAATTAAGGTTTTTTCTGATTGCATGTTGACGTCGTTACTAGGTGCTTTAAATTTAGATATTGGTTTTCTGCCGTGAAATTATTGTTTTGGCTTATTTTGTTGTTTGTTGTTTTTTTTTCTCGTTGTCTTTTTAATGGCAGATCTCGTGAGTGCTATAATAACGCATGCCATTATGTAAGTCAATTAGTAGTTGGGTTGTGATACGACTTTTTTAAACTCAAACGTCTTTTTGTTATCTCTTCATTTGGTTGGACAATTAAGTCAAAAATGTAGATGAGCTCGGGTCGGAACATCATGTGCGAACGCACAGTAAAGAGCCTCCTTGTCAATTTTAAATTGCTAAATCTCCATGATATACGGCGCAAACCTTCTGTCATTAAGATTGCATTTCTTCCTGAATAACATTGCGCAGTCATCACACCGCAACTCTGCTAAAATTCGACTATCTATTCAGGCCCTTTTCGAGCAGCAGTTTCCACGTTCAAACCCTAATACGGAAGGAGAGAGAGAGAGAGAGAGAGAGAGAGAGAGAGAGGTACGCAATTCACATTTGAACCATGGCCTGGAAATTTGCTGCCAAAAATAATCGAAAATGGAGTCCTTCGCAAAGACAAGCCCTGGTGATTTTGCTACCAAAAGCGCCTAACTCCTAGTCTTGAGTTGTATTAAAGAAGAAAAAATGTTGAGCTTTCAAAGAAAGTTGTGGGAGATCATCGGCAACGACGCCTATACACGACAACGATGCCTTCCTATACACAACGACATCAGGTCAATCAAGAACGCAAAGCAACTCGGCTCAGTTAAGCTATTCACTATGACCACTTTTATAACAGTCAGAAAAGTAATATGGAATGTTATGCAGGAAAAATGCAGGAAGTTGAAGAAAGCATCGCAAACGCGACGGTAAACAGCCATCAAACAGTCTCGCACACGACTAGGAGGAGCAACTTTTGGTTTCGCGTGCGTGGCGTTATCTGAACTTAAATGAAGAGAAATGTAGCGTTGTCTGCTATTGAACATTTCAATTGCTATCATACCGGTAAAAACGTTTACAGTAAATACGAATCATCGATCACTACTTCCAATTAACTTAGATCTGATGTAGACTAATTTTCAAGCGAACCAAACCTACTCTTAAAATTTTCAACTTACAAAAGGAATGCTTTAAAGGTATTTAATAAGCAAATCGCACCTAAAATTCATCCCAAACATCTCAATCTAACAACAAAAATTACAACTTCCACAAATAAATCAGTCATTGCCGACAGAATAGAGGCGGGAATTGTAAAACAACATTTAACGGAATAAATGAGCCTACTAAGCAATTAAAGCACTGATTTCTGCGCACATAATTTCTGATATTTAGTCATTTTTAAAATCAAAAAGTCCATTAAGTTCCTAGCAAATTGCGGGAATGTCTTAGACGATCACTGCTTGATATCCGTATAATTAAGTACAACGTCTAGAGTCAGCTTCATCGATACCACTTCTGACTCTAGCAAAATTTCTACGCGAATTTCTAGTGGAAACTAAAAGAGCGGTGTGAGCATCAGGTTTGCTGGTACTTTCAGCACTAACACGCAAAGACGCTATTTTGAAGAAAATCAGAGATTCTGTGCTCACTAAAAACGTGGGAAAATTCTGGCAAATCTCGTAAAATTATCTGGCAAATTTTGTCAGTTTGCATGTCAAATCCGGGTGTTTTGTGTAGACGAGATAATGATAATCCAGCACTGCATTCATAGAGGGCATCCCTTGAACCCATCCTTCTTATGGGGCCTTGCAGACTTGTTTTCATACGCGTAGTGGTCGCACGTAAAACGGGAGATATCGTTGCTAAGACGGTGGATTGAAAACACTGTACGTAGATTGGTTAAAACCTGAAACCTATTCCTCCTTCGCAACACCTTAAGTGAACAAGTCTGGCTTGAGAATTGTCCTACTTATACGTAAATTGAGATCGAGGATCGAAGCACAGCGCAAGGCAAAGGAACAGAAATCAAAAGGTGTGCTGGGCGAATCACAGTTTCTTTTTTCCGACCCCCACTTTAGTGGAGAGGGAGGAACTATATACTCAACTGGGTTTATTTTTCTTCAGACAATTTTGGCCGATCGATATATTCATCGTAGAGAATTATGAGTTGTATCATTGAAAAGCACGTAAATTTTAGAATATGGAATTAAAAAGATTTTTCGGTTTTCGTTTTTTACAGGGATTTATCGAAGTGTAAAGTTTTGTGAACTTTCGACTGTTTTTGCTCACATTTTCAGTAAATTTTGCAAAAATCGGGAACAATTTCGCTAATATAATTTAAAACAAATTAAAATTTTGAACGGTAGAGTTTTTTGATACCGTTAGAGATAGAAGGGCGTTGCTGAATTGTTTGATTGAAGTTTTGTTTGGCTTATTTTTTTTTGATGAATTTTTCAAAATTCAAACTTTTTCATCAAAAATGGCACAGATTATGATTTTTTGGTCCGCTTCATTAAAGTTTGTCAGGCGTAGTGACCTTGAAACCTTAACACAGACTCCTTGACCTCTAAAAGATCGCTAGATGAAATTACATGCCCTATGAAAATCTTCTGTAATTAAAACTTTGCCGTTTTTTTTTTGCAGATTTAACTATTAACTTTTGCAGAAAAATATACAAAATGCATAGTTGTTTTTGGAATATTTGAAGAATTTCACTCAACAATTGGTCTAATTCGCAAACACTTGGAACAATTATGCAGTTTGTTGGGCGCGCAGCAAAATCAGGGATAGGTTTGATATTATCATGGATTCTTAGAAATTTAATTTTTATTTTGGTGCTGACTTTTTTCAAAATAATTTTTTTAATGACCATTACTGACAAAATTTTATTCACGTCTACATTATTGACAGCTCCCACTTACGTAAACATGAGGCCGATTGTAGATATAGTTTGTTTTCAGAGAACAAAAGTTTTTTATGACTTTGAGGAAGAGTTTTAGTCAAATTTAACTGAAATCTAGTGTTCTGCCTTCAATTGTCAGTCTTTTTGCATTCTGATCTTTTTGAAGTCTAAACATTCAAAGATCCAAATGGCTTCCTCAAGAGGTGTAAGTGAACTTTTACCATGCATTCTGTTGTTACCTAATGTCTCTTATGTTATTGAATGTATTTGTTTTGGGAAATTTCAATGACTTTTGAACTTGTCAAGGTTTTTTATTATTTCAGTCTACTTTTTGCTTATTCTCAGTAATTACAGGTCGAACTTTATTCCTTGTTGAATACAAACTAATTTTATGGCGAATGTTTTAACAGGAGGTTTTCTTGCTTTTGGTACTACGAGTTTTCAAACAAAATTTTGAAATTTTTGTGCATAATTTCCCATTTTTGCTGTTTTTGTTTTTTTTGGTTAGTTGTCACATCACTTAACAATCTAACTGATGAAACATTTATAAAATCTAGAACTGAACATATTTATTCTTTTCATATGATATGGTTTTCAGGGCTGCGACACATTCTCTTGCAGAATTTGGTAGAGTTTTAGTCATTTTTGCCATCTATTTGTTAATTGTTGTTGTCGTATGCCAATTAATGGGTAATTAAAGGTCTCAGTGGCCAACAGTAGATGGAAAATTGAATTTAATAATTAATATCAGTAAATAGCTAAAAGTTTTTTTACTTTCAAATTATTTTTTTTGAAAAAGAGTATTAGTATTCTTCAACTTTTCCCTTTTTGTTCTGGTTTGCGTTTTTTTTCGTATTTTACAATGTTGCGTCTTTTTCGTTACTTACCCTCATTATTTAGAGCTCTTGTTGATGTTTTGTTGAACCAAACAAAAATTTTAGAAACTCTTTTTTTGTGGATCTTTTTATTTTCATTTTGTGATAGTTGTTTCACTAAAAGACTTTGAGATGATCAAAGTAGACGCAAATGAAAATTTTATCTTTCCGGGGTTAACAATTTATAATTTTAGTGGCTTCGACACTGTGGTTTCGTAAAGTTGTTTATGGATTTTTCTAGTTCAGCATGTATTTAATGTTATTTTACAGTCTTATCATTTAGCCTCACTAATAACCGGCGCAATGAGTTTTCCAAGTAGTTGCACGACAAAGTGTCTACCTTTTTAGTCGAATACTTTTGTTGGCTATGACTTTTGGAAATTTTGTTTTTCAAGATTTTTGAGATCTGGCACTCTTATTTCTCTTAATTTTTGCACAGTATCGCAATAATGGGCATCAGTTGATGTACAAACATTGTCACTTAAAAAAATTGCAATTGACGATTTTAAATGTTAGTAAACAGCTGAATGTTTAATTGGCTGTGACATCGTTTGCGTGCGAATTTTTTCATGCTAACTTTTTTGTTCAATTGTTTGCTTTTTGCCTGTTATTGTCGTTTTTTTGTAGTCGAATGACATATCCTGGAAAATGAAAAGTCTCAATTGTCGTCCAGGTAGCGAAAAAATGTCTCAATGATTTCATTTGATGCATAATGTTCCTAATCAGTTCGAAATTAATTCTTTTCAAAAAAAGCAATGTTTTGAAAAAAGCAATTAAACTGTGTCCTTCTGCTCATTTCTTGTCAACTTTTTACAAAATCGCATTGAGGAAAAGTCCCATATTTTGTTCTAATGAAGTACAGGTTAATCTTTGTATAAGTTTTATCTGATGCTATTTTGATTTGGTTATCAATGGTTTTCAAAAAATGGACAACGAGTTTGGTCGTAATAATATTTGTAACTATATGATTTTTATGGCCGCGTTTTCTGGTAGTAAGATTATTGTAGTCACAGGTCTCATTGACCTTCTAAGGCAGATAGTTTTTCTCATTTTGTTGTTTGTTGAACGATATGTTGATATGTTAATTTTTTTATCTCTTCCTCATCTGGTAGACAATTAAGTCGAAAATGTAGATGAATGGGGCCGGAACTTAATGTGCAAACGCACATTACCGAGCCTCCTTGTAACATAAGCACTTAAGTCGACCATTATCACCTACAAAGAAATCAAACAGTTAATGCCGACCAAGAAACACCCTAGCTAATAACCGTTCCTAAAGGTGCCAAGATGACCTATTAGATGTTCTCGCTTTTTCGTGCTCTCTTCCCGCTCCGAGTATCCGCCCACATCAAAATAACGCCGGGGTTAACAGAAGGACGAACTGTGACTTATCCGAAAATGAAGAGAAAAACGAAGACTATGTAATTTCAAAATTAATTGAAACTAAATTATTAATTTCTATTATTTATACCAAAGTAACTACTAGCTATGTTAATAAGTAGATATAAAAATGTTCTGCCCTGTAGTTTAAAGCGGCTGTCTGTTACATTCTCATTCAACCTCGTCGTGTAAAATCTTAAGTTTGTAAATCTTTATTTCTCATTCTCTTATCGACTTGCGTGAGATTCAGTTTGCGTTTTTACTCATTTCTGTTCTGCAAAATACACTTGTTGAATTAGATACTTGGTTAAACCGCTTCGCAAAAAGATTTACCAAAGTAGTCGAAAAGGTTAGCTAGAAATCTAAACATAGTAAATTTCAAGTTAGATTTGCACCACAATATTCATTTTCCAATTGTTAATTGATGTCCGCGATTGGATCGAAAGTACTCTCATCAGAATTACGCCAGACAAGAGCGCTAGAAGCTTTGGTATCATCTTAAACATTTAGTCGGATAATAATCAACGCCAATTTTTAGCGCTCGCCAATCCTCGTGACATTCATTTTAAAAAGTCAACTACTTTGAAACGATTTTTACGGCCACAGTTAAGCAAAAAGGTTACCATTCAAATTTTAACCTTTTGACAGTTTTCTAAAAATATATTTAGTTTTTTATATTTTTTTATAGTTTGAAGTCTGAAAAAAATTTTACACACCTTGAACCGTTTACTAGATGAGCTGTACAAGTGGTGATGAACATTAGCTTTTGGTCAAGTTTTAGTCTTAGAAAAAACCTTTATTGCTAGAAGTTTTAAATTTTCTCATACCTCGCAGTATACCTTTAAGAAAAAGATGTCGTTAATTAACAGAACCGGATTAGTAAATATAAAATCGAACTGGAATTCGACTGAAAAAGACCTCAAAAAACGTTTGCAACATCCGCCATTTCTTGAAATCTGATAAATGTTTTTTGGTCATGGATGTGTTATTGAGGACAGTCAAAGAAGTCGACTTATAACGGAGAAAAAACTGCACGCAGAAAACTCCCAGGACGACAATCGCAGGAAGCGAAAAACTAATGAGGAATTGAAATTTTTAAAATGAGTTTATTGTCGACTTCTTTGCTATTATTCCGTTTTAATGCAGATTTTTGTTGTTCATTTTCAAGTTTAACACATGAGCATCTGTTTCTTAAACACAATTAGACGAAAATATCTTGATGACCTTTTATTTTATGTCCAACAACCTTTTGTTTTTTCCCAAAGAGCTTGAAATAAAATATACGAAGCAATTGTGGCACTCCCATGCGAAAATGTAGAAACATGATGCAAATTGACTAACAAATTACTACGTAAATGTTGTGTGTCGCCATGCAAAAATGCCTTTTAACCGTGGTAATTTCAGCTCGGATTAAGTTAACTAAATTTTCGAGGTAACGAATTAAAGAAAACAATTTACAAAAAATTGACTAGCAAGTTTATTTGGCAAATAAATCTGCTAGTCAATTTTTTGTAAATAGTTTTCTTAAATTAATTCGTGACTGCAAATTACATTAACCTTATTACTCTGATCTCTCTTCTGTCAAGAGCGATAACAAGCGTGTTACATCAAGAGGTATATTTTTGTGATTGCTTGCCGCTTTCTTGGTCAGAGTCGAAGAGTCATTTAGTTAGTTGACAATCTGCGCGTCGTTATCTTTTTGAAAACTTACCAATTGAATGCTTTAAAAAACAAAAGAAAAAAGTTTGCTGGAGGAACCCATAAGGGTCAGCTGAGTTTTTTGTCTACAATTATAGTCTGTTTTTGCGAGACTTTGCAGTCAAAGGACAATGATGAAAAGTAAATACGGAAGAAATACAATGGAAAGTAAAAAACTAAGTAAAGATTTTAAATGAGTAGAATTTGGTCTGTGAAAGAATGCTGTATTGAAGTATATAGTTTTCGAATATGAGAGCTCAGGTGTATCTACAGTGAAATTTTTTGTATGTCAAAAGATTCCAATTGTAAAAATGATTGGAAAGTATTGGTTGTTTTACAAATTCTAAGCCATCTTTGGTTCTCATCAAGAGTAATTGTTAATACTTCTCCAAAACAAGATATGTGTGTGTTTTGATCCATGTATGTAACGACTACCCATCAACTATGAAACTTTCACCTCAATAATAAACAAGAAGTCTCGCTAATGAACAATAGCTCAAAAGTGCTGGACCAAGGCATGCACAGTCTGGTTCCATTTGTCTAATAATTGACACATAGAGAGATTTTTAATCATTAAAGGACTAGTTCATTTTTTTCATTTTTTGCTATTTATACTCTGATGGGTTCTTAAAAAAGACAGAAGTCTTGTATAAAAATAAGGTTCATATTGGTAAGCTCAATTTGTTTTAATTTATATCCTTGAATGCTCGAACGAAGGAAGCAGCAGACATGAAAGCACCTCTAATGACAATTCTCAAATAAAAAATCAAAAGGACAGCTGACTTCAGCAAATAAAAACAAAAAATAAGATTCAAATGTCAACTTCTATCCCATTTGCAAAACAATTTGAGGTTTATGCTGTAATTGTCTAATTAATTTTGGTTAGCTTTTACTTTCTCAATTTAGATTTAAATGAGTGCAATATAGAGGAGTAAAGCAAAATTGACCTCTGCAATCACTTTTAAATCTAAAATGAGATTGAGGAGTCCGCTCAAAGTTGGATTGAGATTACCCAATCTTTATAATAAGGAGGTAAAACATAAATGGGGTCAGCCATGTTGCCCTATAAAATTATCAAACAAGTCTTCTAAAAGTTTGATTATCAATTCCTTTAAACACACATATGCGAGAATGAAAAGCAGCAAAATTCCCCAAAAAACTTTTGTTTTTCTATATTTCTTTTCGATATTTTTTGAATGAATTTTGCACTACCTTTTTATAAAAAATTACAATAACAGTGAAATTGAATGGCAACACAACAAAAATAACCACAGAAGAGGCCAGAACTCAAAGCTTACTTAATTCATAAAAAGCTTTATTATCCAGTAAAAAAAATCAGGGCTAAGAACGCAAGCCATTGGTTCTTCTGTTTCACTAATGAATTCAATGAGAGTTTTCATTACTGAGATTGTGACAAAAATTACAGAAAAAACAGCCCTTTTCAAAACTCAAAAATTAAAAGGCGTTTAATAAAACGAATTTTTAAAAATAATAAACACTTTAAACATTAAAAACCTAAGAGTTGACAAAACAGTACTGACGCGCAGTTATTTTTCGAAATATTTATATACTTCTGACATTGAAATTTAAACTATTAATTGGGAAGAAAATTTGGGTTCAGGTTTGCCTCTTTGTTGACTTACGAAGACTTTTGCCTCTTTGTTGACTTACGAAGACTTTGTTGACTTACGAAGAAAAATTGATATTGTAGGGCAAAACATCAAAATAACAGCAAAAACCAATCTATACCCATCAGATATAGATTCGAATCTATTCCATCTGAATCTAAAAAAAAAACTTAATTTTCGAAAACACTAAGTGTCCCGTAACAAAAACAGTAGCTGTTAACTCAAACTTTTTTTAAATTTCCCTTTTTTCTAATACTGAACTCAATAAGACCTTTCACTACTCGAACTGTGAAAAAAAATCTATAGTCCAAACTTACTTAAATTTTTCTATAATAATTATTTCCAAGGTAAATCAATGACACAAACTATGAAGTGACAGCGTTCATTTAGACTTAGTAACAGACTCCTTGATACCTATCGGTATTGGGTCTCATTAACAAAATAACGTAAAGGACCGCGAATTGACAAAATTCAGAAAATTTCAAAAATGTTTTTGTTCTCAAAGCAAGCAAAATTATTAGTTGCACACCCGCCAAACCAGAAAACAGTTTATTTTCACCACTAAATCAAAATACATTGCCATAAATAATGACCAAAAGTGAATAAAATCTGTGTGATATAAGATATGTGCAAAAAATTTTAAACCTCGAGAATTCCTTGTTTAAAACAGACATTTTGGGAATTTTACATTTTGCGGTTGACGAGTTGGTGATATCACTCCACAACTTGCTAGGATAAATTCATCAATTAGTCTCAATTGACTGAAACAAAAAAGTAAGCTGAGAATATAAATACTCACCAAAAGTGGAGTAGGAACAAATATTTTTTCGTATGAGTTTGTGCCATAAATGTGAGCTAAACTTAGCATTCATTGCAAACTTGGGTGTCACAATTTAATTTGAGTTTCAACGCTTTTCAAAAAGGTTTTTGATTCGTTTATTTGACACAATCTAACAGGGGAAAACCTGCGTTGGATTTTTGTTGCTTGTTCCGTGTCTGCCGAAAAACTATTTTAAAATCAAAGTGCGAAAAATTCATTGCTGTTATTTCAAGGCGAATATATGCAAACCTATTTACAACCCATTTTTTAAAAAAATCATTTTCCAAGAAGTTGATAAATTTAAGAGTCACGTACAAATTTTGCAGAAACTTTTCATGTGTTGCATGGGAGCGTCTGGAAAGCGTTTGAATATCTATCAGCAAAATGCCGAGCCTAATAGGCCATAAAAATATAATTGTTATTTAATTTATCGCACACACACACACGCTCACGCACACACACAGACACTCACGCGCAGACACAAACATATATATAAAATATATATATATATATATATATATATATATATATATATATAAATATGTGTGTATGTGTGTGTGTGTGCGTGTTTGTGGGCGTATAAAAGTAAAAGTATAAGTACAAATATATAAATACACACACACACACACACACACACACACACACTGTTATACTTAAGCTTCGCAAACAGACTTGGATTTGTGTCGCAAATACAATATCTCAAAAGTGTAGTAGGAATCGCAGAGCGAATCCGTAAATAAGTGTGTTTTACAGAATTCGTTTATTGGAATCGCGATGCGAATCCACAGTTAATTTTGACTCAAGTAAATTAAGAGCGTTTACAGAAGCAACTTGAATTCAGATTGACTAAGTGAAATTCTGATTACTTATAATAAAATACTGTGAACAAAATATGAAATAATATCGTAGACTAGCGGGAATATATTTTATACGTGAATAATAAAAAGTCATAACTTTAGTTATGAAACGCATGATATGAATATTAGAAATAGAGGATAAAATAATTAAGTACACATAAAGGTTTCGATATATATATATATATATATATATATATATATATTTATATATATATATATATATATATATATATATATATATATATATATATATTTATATAGGTATTCATACGTATAACATTTCCCCATGACAGAAAAAATTTTAATGTTTTTTAAATTTTTTAGAATCAAACACAAACTATGTAAATGAAAGAGATGAACACAACATAAGTTAAAACTGCAAGGATGCCACAAATGATACTTTTAAGAAATGAAAAGACTGGTCATTAAGTATATGCGAAGCTTATATGCTTGAGAAAGATTCAACTGCACACGTATCGAGTATGTAATTGCTTTTATAATGTTACAAACCTGACAATAAGATACAGCACATACAATATGAAAGTGCGATTAAAATTGGATTCGTAAGGCGAATACGCTTTAAAGTTTACAACATGTAAAATGAATACATTGAACTGAATAAATTACATGCACACAAAATAACAAGTGGATTCGCGGAGCGAATACATGAATGAATTAGAAATGATACATTGAGCAGCAACTGAAGAAAATTAACATTGATGTATCCATTTAAAACTGGATTCGTAAGGCGAAAACAAGAACTAATTAAATAAATGTAGTTTATGCAAGTTTACGCAATTTTAACAGTTTTGTTTTAAATTTCATTCTCTGCATCCCACACAGATAGTTCCCGTTCCTGTTCATATTCATAATATCGAACTCTTGAATCTGGTGGTGAAGCTTGACCAATTTGGATATCAGGTCTTGGTGGGGAGGGAATTATTGATTGTTCCGCATTCTGAATCATTTCTACCACTGTATTTTCATTTGTTGAGCCCTTCTTTTCTTTTGTAGATTTTCGCTTTTTCGGTTTATTCGAGCTAGATGAGGCCAACGAACTGGTAGGAGAGATATCCGCATCTGCAAATCCATAAAATTGAGGCCGTTTGCGTTTTCGAGCTTTTTGTTGTTCTTGTGGGGCGGAGGACGTTACTGGATTTTGTTGATCTTGTGATGAGGACATTAGTGGGGCGGGTACTATCGATATCAACGGTTGTTCCGAAGTTGTTGCATTATCGTTTTCATTTAGTGAAGCCGTGTTACGACATCGTTTGGGCTGCGGCTTAACGGGTTTACGGACTGTGAGGGCTCGAGAGACGTTTGAGTTCACTGACGAAACATTAGAGGTGGTATCTCGATGTCGATGGCGAATTTTGATTTCCCCCCTCTGTTGTCTCTTGACATCATTGCTGTGTTTAGCGATCTTTGTCTCTGTTGTTTGTTCGTAAGGCGCAGGCGCAGAGATTAGTAGACCTTTCTGCTTTTGTGCCGAATTTTGCCAGATCGCTATCTCGAACTTTCACTGGGGATCATCCAGGCTCATTAATTATTGTTTCTGTAGGAGAGGATTTTGTTACGAAGGATCCGGGTTTGAGAACCTCATATAGCCCGGCGAGTTGTCTTTTAGCCCTCTTTTTGTTGGGTTGTTTCCGCGCTAACTTTACATTTAAGATTTCTCTGTTCTGGGAATGGGGTTCGTGAGTTTTGGATGGATAATGAACCGCAATTCCTTATTGTCCGAATCACGATAGCGGAGGCCTGCGTTCTGTTGTGCCCTGTTCATAGATTTTTCAATGTCCAGATTGCTTCTTTAAGGGTTGGTCCATCCGGCGTCATCGAGGTAGTCATCTACAGGAACTGTATCAGCATCTAAATAGCTGTTAATAATTTTTTCATAAGTTAAATTTAAACTTGAGGGAAACGTGCTAATATTCCTTAAAGGAGTATTTGCCGGACGACCAAAATGAGCTTCAAATGGTGTTATCTTTGTTGTTTTCTGTCTTGTTACACGTAAATCAGAAATTATTTGTTTAATTGCTTTAGATGTTGCGAATGTATCTTTATTTTCAGCTTTCATGCAAGATAACCGTCGTTTTATTGTCTGTGTCATTCGCTCCACTAATCCAATAGCTCTATGATCTCCGACCGGTGCGTCGAGAATGTCAATATTATTTTCATTACAGTAAATTTGTAACTTGTTTACCTACTAGACAAGTGGCTGGGTCTAAACGTATTTTTCTTGGAATTCCGTGAGTATAGGCGTAACTACAAAGAAATTTTAC
Source organism: Convolutriloba macropyga (assembly GCF_964194025.1). Lineage (NCBI taxonomy): Eukaryota > Metazoa > Xenacoelomorpha > Acoela > Convolutidae > Convolutriloba > Convolutriloba macropyga. Next base: position 55,028,443 of record NC_134474.1, on the reverse strand, counting down.
TACATTTGCCCCATTAGCGTTTTCAAATATTCTAGCTGTCGGATACTTTGAATAACGGTCAATGCATGCCAAAAAATAGATGTTTTTATCTTTTTCATTCGTTATCTGACCCCGAAGTCAATTTGAATTTCTTCATTTGGTTCTTGGCAAGCCTTATGTGGATACCATTTAGATTTTGGTATAATAGGTTTTAAATTCTTACCAATGTCAGTACACGGAACGCAATCCGATGCTTTAGCCAAAATTTCTCTATGCATATATGGCCACCATGCATATTGGGATAGAGAAATCATTCCCCAACTACCAGGGTGGGTCATGTGCAGTGATTCCACTACTGCCTCCTTTATTGAGTTGGGTATAGCGACGCGTTCGTCGATACACAAGCAACCGGACCGCACATAAAAGTCTTTCCAAAATGAGTGGATGTACGGGCTGACTTCTTTGCATCGGGCCTCGTCATCTTGGAGAACACAATCTCTAATCTCTTTCAACACTGCGTCCTTGCTAGTCAAGACTGCTAGAAACGACTTCGTAAAGAGCTGATTTAGGTTGCTCTCAAAATTTTCCTCCCTGGACAGTTCAATATCTTGAATTTCAGTTGATGATGAGGCCTGGGTTTTATTGTTGGCGTTTGCACTTGTAGTTGTTATTGGGGTTGATTGAGTGCGAAATGTTACTCTGGGGGTATGCGGAGGAGTTGGAGGGTTGTTTTGCGACGATCCATTAGCAGACATTGTTATCTGATTTACTGTATTTTCTGGTTTTGCGGTTAAATTACAATTGGAATATTTAGACTGGATTTGCGATGCGGGTGCAGTAATATTTTGAAGCAATTCATTTGCGTGGCAATTAAAATGAGAAATGAATTCTGAGTTGTAATTGTTTACTTGTGCTCGAGTAGTGAATGAATTATTTGAGGCATTTGAGTTATGCGTGTTACTTTTAGCAAGTTTGCAAGAGTGGACGCGCGTCTTGTGTACTTGTAATTTGTTTTTGCTGTTTATGGGCCGCTTATGGAAAGGAATTTTATTTGAATGACTAAATAAAGATGTAATTGCGTCGCGAATGCGGGAAATTGTTGCTACCATGAATTCCTCATCATATTGAGTGACGCTTTTCGCTTTTTGATTCGGTTGTCACGAGATATAATCAACTCAACCCATTCGGGTACCAGGAATATGCTCTATGTTTAAATCAAATGGTAACAAACGATCAATCCAACGTGTTAGTCTGCTATTATAGGATTTATTGGAGCGGTGAGATTTTAAAACTGAGAGAAGTGCTTTGTGATCTGTCAAAACCGTAAAAGTCTTTCCAAATAGATAATATTTAAAATATTCAATGGCCCAAACCACCCCAAGCAATTCTAGTTCGTTTATACTATAGAGTTCATCATTGCCAATAAGAAAGCGAGATGCAAAAGCCACTGTTTTCCAACCTTCACAATCTAGTTGTTTGAGCGCAGCGCCTAAACCTTGGCGAGATGCGTCGCATTTGATGCGTGATTCCAGTGTTGGATTAAAATGAGTATTTTCTGTAGCATTTGCAATAACGGTTTTAATGTGCTCGAAATGTGTTTGATGATATTCGTTCCAAATAAATTTTTCATTTTTCTTTAACAAAGGCCAAAGAGGGTGACATATTTTGGCAAGATTAGGAATAAGTTTGCTTAAATTATGAACACTACCTAGGAATGAACGCAATTGTTTCAATGTCTTAGGGGCTTTAATTTCGGCAATTGCTGCTGTTTTAGATTCTACAGGTTTAACACCACTTTGCGAGAATGTGAAACCAAGCCAATTTATCTGGTGTTTTGCGAAATGACATTTGCTTAAATTAATTCTGAGATTATCGGCCTCGAGTTTCTGCAGACAATTGTAAACGTATTTGAGGTGCGATTCCTTGGTACCTTTGCTAACCACAATTATATCATCCAAAAAACAGTATGTATTAGACAACCCAACCAGTGTATAATCCATCGCCTGTTGAAACTCTGCCGGCATATCCGTAAGTCCAAAAAATCCCGTTTTAAAATGGTACGTACCTGTTGCGTCGCCGCAAATGATATTGAAATTACAATGACGTGCGGTATCCGGATGCCAATTTAATTGACTATATGCGTATTTTAAGTCAATTGTTGAAAAATAAACATTTTCCCCATGATTAGAGTCACTAATATGTTGTGAAATTGAATCGATAAGACTATCTATATTTGGCATTTGATACTTGTTTTTGTGTATCACTTTGTTCAGAATTTTCGAATCAAGAGCTAATTTTACAGATTTGTCCTTCTTAACTGTAATTACAATAGGAGAAATAAAGTTTTTATCAGAACATTCTTGTAGTTTTTCAAAATGTCCTTGTTTTGAAAGTTTCTTTAGCTCGTCAGATACTTTGTCTAACAGATTTATGGGAACACGGCGACCTTTTTGGTGTGATGGGGTTTAATTATTGTGAAATTTTGAGCGAACTCTATGTACTTTGGACTTACCGATTCTGGAGATTAGATCAGGGAAATCGATTGCAATCTGTTTTTTAATTGAACAGTATTCTTGTTCTACCTGATTGATTGTCATTTGATTATTTGATTGTTGAATTGAGAGCAGAAGTGCGGGAAACAAATCTCTACGCAACAGTGAACGATGACCATCCGCCACTACTTGAATTTCAATTGGATTCGCGTACCAATTGCTGCTTTGAATTGAAGTTTGAAGAATGCCTACCGTATGAATAGGCTCTTTCGAAAACGTTTTCAATTGTTTGGGATTCGCCTCGCGTATCCACTTCGATTTTGAGTCGTGGGAAATGATTGAGTTTGCCAATGATTCGTTTATTATTTTGCATACGCTGCCCGAATCCACCAAAACATTTTCTGATGTATTACCAAAAATTACAGGAAGATTGATCGCTTCCACCGAGGTTGTTAAATCCGTTGATGATACTACAGCTACACAATTATCTTCATCTGATGAGTAGTTTGACTCCAAATCTGGGTCAGAATCAGCCGAAATTTGATTGACATCCTCAACTTGGTCATCTTTTTCTACATTATTGACCCGTGGCTTAAGTCTTGGGTACGAATTGGGGTCTTTAGGTTTACGACAAACCTTTGCGAAATGGTTTTCAATACCACAGTTATTGCATCTCTTTCCCCGAGTGGGACATTTATTACGGTGTTCAGAAGTCCAACTGGATCCACAAAAGTGACAGGTTGTGGGCTTTTTCCGTGCGGTTGTAATCATAGTTGAAAAGGGAGTAGCATTCGCGATGCGCATCCGTTGTACTTGATTGACGGTTGAATGTAGCTCAGTTTTGTTGGCATTCATTTTGAGTTGATTGAGGGTACCCATTTCAATGTTGATTGCTATTGCTAATGCTTTATCAGGGTCTACTGTTTCTTTTAGAAGCTCTTTTTGAATGTCTTCATTTTGCAAGTTCTTTGAGATGTCCATAGAATTTCTCAATTGGTTCTCCCTTTTGTTGTTTCCGTGTAAGAAAAAGATACCGATCAAAAGTTATATTATGAATCCGAATGAAAGTTGTATTTAAAACATCCCAAAGATTTTTGGTTGAGATTGCTTCGAGATTGACAGTCAAATTTTTTGAATTGAAGACTCGTCGCCCTTCCATTCCCAAACTCAGGTACATCAATGAAGAGGCTTTCCGATCACATAGCTTCCACGGTTTGTCTCCGCATAAGATGCCGACCGCTTCAATATGTTGACAATGATTTTTCCACGCTGTTTTCGCCTGTTCATTGCGGGTACGTCGATCTCGTTCTGATTGTGCTGTCGGGTTATCAACTGCGTCTTCATATGCTGGTTCGGGGGGCAAATGAACATTTACTGGAGGGTCAGCTAGGAGAAGGTCCACTTCAATGCCTTCACGAGCAAGAATTGCAAGTTTTAATTGCGTCCTCCAATATTCCCAGCGAAGTGGGGGTTCTAGGGTTGCCTTTTCCCAAAAGGGTTGAATTCCGAGTGGAGATTTGCCGCTGTCCTTTATTGCTGACTGCGCCATGTTATACTTAAGCTTCGCCAACAGACTTGGATTTGTGTCGCAAATACACTATCTCAAAACTGTAGTAGGAATCGCAGAGCGAATCCGTAAATAAATGTGTTTTACAGAATTCGTTTATTGGAATCGCGATGCGAATCCACAGTTAATTTTGACTCAAGTAAATTAAGAGCGTTTACAGAAGCAACTTGAATTAAGATTGACTAAGTGAAAATCTGATTACTTATAAAATACTGTGAACAAAATATGAAATAATATAGTAGACTAGCGGGAATATGTTTATACGTGAATAATAATAAGTCATAACTTTAGTTATAAAACGCATGATATGAATATTAGAAATAGAGGATGAAATAATTAAGTACACATAAAGGTTTCGATATATATATATATATATATATATATATATATATATATATATATATATATATAGGTATTAATACGTATCACACACACACACACACACACACACACACACACATATATATATATATATATATATATATATAGTTTTATATAAATGTATATATATATATATATATATATATATATATATATATACATATATATATATATATATGGTGTATGTGTATGGATGTGTATATAGCGTAAAAATCAATGTTTTATCCCTTCTGCTGCAATAGTATTATCAAATTTGTGACTCAATGAAAACTTTAATAAAATCTGTGGAATCTTCTCCTCCAATCATCGGCGATGGGTAAAATACCCTCATCTGTCTGTGCGCAAATGATAGCATCGGTTGTCCAAAATGATATTCAGGTAGAACACAGGTGTGTCTGTATATTTCTCCAGGAAACAACAGGCGGACAAAGGGAGCTCTATTTTTCCAAATACATATGCATTCATCATTTGAATTGTGTGATACTTGCTTTTAGAGTCACTGTCCAGAGAAATTTTCAAGACGCTGAGCATTTTGGCCACTTTTGAGCTGGACAAATTTAGTTCCATTTTGGATGGTTTTGACGAAACTGATGTTTGCACTAGACACTCGCATTGAAGAAAGTGCGCACAAAGAAAGTGTTATTGAGACTGCATTGATACGTCACCCTGTTACGGTTATTAATAGCATCAGATAATTCCCTTCTCGGGCTGATATCAAAATGTTGACGCCTTTCAATTCAAGGGTTAATTTTGAACAACTGATCCTGTGTTCTATTAGATATTATCCTTTTTTTCCGTTTTTGTCGTGCTATGTCATGAATCTTTGAAGCCGCCCTAAAGGGGTTTGGTTACTTACAACTGGTAAACGTGACCAAATGCTCTTGCCGTAATATGTCGATTTGTTTTTGTCGGCTCCTTGGCATATCTTCAAAGGGTCTCTTTTTACGTCACACTTCAAGCCATAATGACGGGTAAAAACAATTATTGTGCTTCAGGTGTTTGGTAGTACCTACTGAACCATCTTAAATTCTGTAACTCCTGATTTCTGTAAATAGTTTTTTCTCATTGCTGGATCCTTTCGGCCGTTCGAGAACTCCCTTTGAAAATTATTTGTCCAATTTGAGTGCATAATTGTTTTGCTTCCTCGGACGTTTAAATTGATTTTTTTACACCTTCCTTGTAAAAGTTTCTCCGAATCAGTTTTGCAACATTTCCAATTTTGTGTTGGTCATCAAAGGCGATTCTTCATTGTGCATAGTTATAACATGTTTGACGACGCCTGGGTCTTAAAATATGTCTGTTATATTGATACCATTCAAGATGGCATATATCATCAGTCATTTTCATTAAAAAAATAGTGACCAATTCGCGTATGGAGTTGGCTCTTTCATCAACACTAAGAACATTGAATGAAACTCCTCTTGGTTTGTTGCGGTATTACAAACATCGGTAATCCCAGATTTACTTGGATTCATCACACAATGACTGGGAAGAACTCAAAGTTCGCCATATCTTGTATTTCTCATTTCGTTTTCTCTCAATCTTTTAACCCAGTTATATTGTTTGTGCAGACGTCAATTGTATTTGATATAGCGCTCCTTTGGCGCTAAATCTTTCGAAAATCTGTTTTGCCAGAATTTAAGATATAAAACGAAGATGTAATTTTTTGGCAACTAGATATCGTCAGTTTGCAAGAGTAATCAAACGTCGTATCATTAGCTTGTAGAACGCATTGTTTCCTCAATTTTCCGTATCTCTCAATAGTTTTCATTTGAACACTTTATGCGTTGAGCTCTAATGCATATTATTCCATGGTCTTCGAGTTTTTTGCCAGGTCTTCTAGATACTACAAAGATCCCTATTTCAGTTTGCATTGAGCTACCCAGTTAGCAAATGTTTCCTCGGAACGCACGCAGTTTTCAAGATATCAAAACTCATAAGCGTTCCTGAACATGAACAACCTTTACTGCTTCGAGTCCGTAACGTATGGTGGATACCTTGATTTCAATTTGTCCAACTTGCACGAATTTGTTTGTGTTGTTGCATTTTTCTATTTATTGGTGCTAATAGCGATATACATTGCTCCAAAATAAAGTTCTGCTAAAATTTTTTGGTGAATTCAATATGGTGCAGCCCACAATTTCTACTATGCGAAACTAATTGACGTTCTCTTTGAAATTAGGAAGCGAATTTTGCCCACTAGATGACAGAGTAAATAGGACAATGCCATTAAAATATTTATGTGACCACAATTGCACAAGAAGATTCAGTGAACATGAACAACCTTTACTGCTTCGAGTCCGTAACGTATGGTGGATACCTTGATTTCAGTTTGTCCAACTTGCTCGAATTTGTTTGTGTTGTTGCATTTTTCTATTTATTGGTGCTAATAGCGATATACATTGCTCCAAAATAAAGTTCTGCTAAAATTTTTTGGTGAATTCAATATGGTGCAGCCCACAATTTCTACTATGCGAAACCAATTGACGTTTTCCTTGAAATTAGGAAGCGAATTTTGCCCACTAGATGACAGAGTAAATAGGAAAACGCCATTAAAATATTTATGTGACCACAATTGCACAAGAAGATTCAGTGAACATGAACAACCTTTACTGCTTCGAGTCCGTAACGTATGGTGGATACCTTGATTTCAGTTTGATCAACTTGGTCGAATTTGTTTGTGTTGTTGCATTTTTCTATTTATTGGTGCTAATAGCGATATACATTGCTCCAAAATAAAGTTCTGCTAAAATTTTTTGGTGAATTCAATATGGTGCAGCCCACAATTTCTACTATGCGAAACCAATTGACGTTCTCTTTGAAATTAGGAAGCGAATTTTGCCCACTAGATGACAGAGTAAATAGGACAACGCCATTAAAATATTTATGTGACCACAATTGCACAAGAAGATTCAGTGAACATGAACAAACTTTACTGCTTCGAGTCCGCAACGTATGGTGGATACCTTGATTTCAGTTTGTCCAACTTGCTCGAATTTGTTTGTGTTGTTGCATTTTTCTATTTATTGGTGCTAATAGCGATATACATTGCTCCAAAGTAAAGTTCTGCTAAAATTTTTTGGTGAATTCAATATGGTGCAGCCCACAATTTCTACTATGCGAAACTAATTGACGTTCTCTTTGAAATTAGGAAGCGAATTTTGCCCACTAGATGACAGAGTAAATAGGACAATGCCATTAACATAATTATGTGACCAGAAATTGCACAGGAAGGCTCAGTGAACATGAACAACCTTTACTGCTTCGAGTCCGTAACGTATGGTGGGTACCTTGATTTCAACTCTTCCAACTTGCACAAAATTGTTTGTGTTGTTGCAATTTACTACTTTTGGTGCTTATAGCGATATCTTTTGCTCCAAAATAAAGTTCTGTTACAATTTTTTGGTGAATTCAGTATGGTGCAGCCCACAATTTCTACTATGCGAAATTAATTGACGTTCTTTTTGAAATTAGGAAGCAAATTTTGCCCACTAGATGACAAAGTAATTAGGACAACGCCATTAAAATATTTATTTGACCACAATTGCACAAGAAGCTTCAGTGAACATGAACAACCTTTACTGCTTCGAGTCCGTAACGTATGGTGGGTACCTTGATTTCAACTCTTCCAACTTGCCCGAATTTGTTTGTGTTGTTGCATTTTTCTATTTATTGGTGCTAATAGCGATATACATTGCTCCAAAATAAAGTTCTGTTAAATTTTTTTAGTGAATTCAGTATGGTGAAGCCCACAACTTCTACTATGCAAAATTATTTGACATTCTCTTTGAAAATAGGAAGCGAATTTCACCCACCAGTTGACAGAGTAAAAGGACAACGCCATTAAAACATTTACGTGACCACAAATACACAAAAAGGCTCAGTGATGTGCGGTGACACAATGTTCTGACCCCGCTCAACCACATTTCGGTATAGTTGTCTATCAAATGAGGATGAATTAGAAAGCTTTTAATACATCAGAAGCTTTTTGAACATAACTAGTGTATGAATAAAAAATTGCGTCAAACAAATTACTCAGTGGACTGAAAACATGCCACTTTAGAAGGCCAAGGAGATTTGCCAATATATTAGGAATACGGGACAAGACGACCAAAAAAATCAAATAGCAACGACAAAGATTAATAACATTCAGAACTCTATGTCCATCGGTTGAAGAATATTAATAACAAAGACGAAGTAGCGGCAGATAAAACCTAACTAAACAAAAAACCAGTACACTGTTCTCCAATAGAATTGAAGAATTGGAACCAGTCCTTAGTGAGATTCGCTAACAAGTAGAGAAAAGACAACAAAAGCGGCTAAAACAAGATGTGAGCCGAAATCCTTAAATACATTTGTAAAACTATTATTTATAATTCTATAATATAAGACCTTGGGACTTGTTATTATAAAAATTTTTCTTCATACGAAAAAAGAACAAGTACAAAAAACTCAAATCAAATTCGCGAGAAAAAAAATGACAAGTTGCTAAGTTCAAAAATACTTTTTTGAAAAAAAAATTTTGTTATAGTCATTGAAACAATCAACAAAAAACAGATTCATTTAATTTTTCAAAATGAAGGCCTTCAGACCTGTCTTTTATCACAAAATATCGTACGTTAACCAAAATAATCAAATCGCTAAAAACTTTGGATAGATTCAACTGCATTTGTTTTCTTCGCCAATATTTTGATATGTAAATAACAAAAATAGTTAATTAACGAATAAAAACAAAAAACAGCAGACGCAAAGTTGAGAAAAATTAAAAAAATTTTGAAAACAAAATTTTCCATGTTATGAAAGCCGTCAGCAATCACTTAAACTCAAATTAAAAATGTTCGATCATTCCGCAGAAGCCATTGAGACCTGTCTTTAGTCAAAAATATGTTAGACATTTACAAAAAAGAAACTCAAACACAGACAAAATTCAAAAAACATAACAATTATTTTAGGTCGAAGTCGCTAAAGCGGTAAATTCAGTAAAGAAATCTTACCTAATTCAAACGCGCCTTCTAACCTACGTGTATTTAATCAGGCTGGGTAGAAAAGAAAATATAACAAAAATCAAAAGATTCAAAGTAAAAAAATGTATTTTTTTAGAGAACAATTAATTTCAAGGTGATGAAAATCTCTCAACCGTAAATTGAAACATCTTAACATGTTTGTTTTCTCCATGGTAGTCCCTGAGACCTGCCGTAAAGCATAATTTGTCATAACTTTAAAAATGAGTTCAAATGAGGACAAAAATTACAAAAAATGGTTTCTTTATTGCAAAAAAGCGTGGTTGAAGCTATTAAAAAAGATTATTTCACTAAAAAAGATATCTCCAATTTCTTTTCCTACCGACGCCGAAATCTGATATATAATTTGTTATTAATGAGACTATGTAACAAATAGGCAAAAAGAACAGAAGAAAGGTTTTTTGAAATATCTTTTAAGGTTCTTGAAAAGTTATCTTCAATGTCCTGAAAGCCATCAGCTAACAAATGAAACCAGTAAATGGGAACAAATGTTGCTCCATAATACAATTCTATACCCTTGAGTCTTCTTATTATTCACAAAATCTTTTATGACTGAAAAAAGAAATGCAATTAAAGACAAAATTAAAAAAATTCCATTAAATTCTTCTAGAAAATCGCATGGCAGCCGTTAAAAACTTAATATATTCAGCACAAAAAAAATAAATTGAATTAAAGTTAATATTTAAACACCAATAAGGTGATAAGTGACCCATCAATAGTTGATAATGTGACAAAACATGAAAAAAAGAACCTGAAAATTGGGAAATGATCAAAAATATTTTATTTTGTGGAACTAATAGTTTTCAAGCCAGAAAATAAAAGTAAAGCGTTATGCCTCCATAGAGAATCACGTTTAACTAAGCTGAAGGTAAATTTTGTCTGTGCTAAAACGAAGCTGAACTTGAACAAAATATGAGTGGAAATAGTGACAAAGCTCTGTGAAATAAATGAGTTTTAGTCAAAACGACAAGAAGCTTTCAACTAAAATTTTTTTTAGCAATTATCCATGAAAGCGATTGGACCTATCAATAGTGAACATTGCCATGAATTGATCTGTTCTCTGATGAACATAGCAAAGTCGATAGATTTTTAAAAAATGACAGCCACTGATGACGATCCGGATTATTTTTGGACTTTAGAATTCACGATCAGACCAAAATTAGCCTTGCTATTATTATTTGGAAATTAGGAAAATGCAATGGTTCCCAAATTGATGGATATAGATAATTTTGCAAAAGCTTCATGTATCAAAGAAAAATGACGCTCTTTGTATAATTATCGAGATGTATTAGCTAAAATCCGGCAAAAATTCCAACCCGGAAAACTTTCAAACAGAGCAGATAGGTAAAATAGCCCTCTCTTGAGTTGAAGCAAATTTTGTCAGCGGTTTTATGCGAAGTTGACTAAAGAAGCTTATTACTTTCGATGAAAGAAGGCTGATTTTTTTTAAGAAGTAGCAAAAGTTTGAGGCACGAATTAGATGTGACTAAAAACAACGGAAATCCGTCTATTGTTCACAAAAATTTTATCCTCGTTAACTCCCTGAAAATAGTAAAAATCAGCTAAGTCTTTTTAGCTTCATATTCTAAATTTAACGGGCTTTCTATTTATACCACTCCCAGCTCTCTACGGTGAATAAATCGATCGGCCAAAATTGACTGAACAAAAAAACCCATTTGAGTACATAGTTCCTCCCCCCACTAATGTGGGTCGGAACAATCACGAAGTGTAACAAAAATTATCCTCTTTGTTCAAGTTCGAAGAGTGCGGCCTTAAATTGTTCTTCTGAATTTTCAATCACAAAATTATCATTTGATTAACTGGGCATGCGTATTTTTGAAAAAAGCTACAGGAAGATGGAATGATACAAGAAGTGTTTCAAGTTCATGTTTAAATTCTAACTCTGCGGCGTCAGCTCGTTCCCACAGTAAACAGCTTTGACTCGCGTTTTATCAAATTTATTTCTCAATAATTACTTTTCACTTGGTTAGTTTTAAACACAAAGTACACCGCTGGCGAGTAACAATAAATACCAGACAGGTGATGTTCATCCCAAATAAAAACAAGCTTGAGTACCACAAGAAGAACCAGTTTCCTCTGCTCAGAATCAATCAAGACATAGAAATTGCGTGAGTCATTAAAGGACGCATGATTGGAGTCGTCTTTACAGCTTCCGTCCAGATTTCGAGGATCCCGGATGAGAGTTCAAATACCACCCAGTTCACCAAAGACGATATACAACAAATAATATGAACTGTAGGACACATTCAAGAAAATTTGTTGGAGATTGTTTATCGTACTAAATTGATATTCTTTGATAAGTGGGAAATTCTAGGTATCCCCCAATTGCTTCTTTGGGCTCCAACTAAAAGGTAATTTTGTCGGGGGGGGGGGGGTCACCGAGACCCACCCATTTAAATTTTTTGGTGAAAAACTTCAACTCTGAAATCAATAAAAAGAATTGGCCAAAATGCGGTAACTCTTAGAACATTTTAATAATTTAACGTTTTTAACGCAACTTAAAAATGACTCGTGTAAAATCTGAGAAATCTGAGAAGTCTGTGAAATAATTTTTTTGTTCAAGTTTTTGCTTTTAAAATTTCTGTGAAAAAAGCAGGAACCGCTAACTTTTGTTTAATTGAAGAAAACCAATTTAGTCTCTGCGAGAGAAAACTCAACTTGGTCGAATATATCTCATTTCGCTAAACAACTTAATGATTAGAGCGGTATTTAGAATTTCCCACATAGCGCTAATACTCTTTTTTCTGGGGAAAAATCAGAAAATAGTTATTAAGGGTCAGGGTGTGAGCAAAACTCAAATTAAGTATGTTAAAAAATTAAGGGTTTTGGCATTAGTCACATCTTCCTTGCATCCTGCCATAAAAATTTAGCCTCAGGCGTTAATCACGACCACTATTTTACCTCTTTTTACCTTTCGCATAGTGAAAAAAATTGTCTCTAGACGTAATCAGAAGGATACTTGTTTACCTAAAGTGTTCAGAAAATTACATCAAATGCCTCTGCTTGCGCTGAAAACGTTTGAACATAACAAAAGTCACCACTCCTTATTTACACGTTCCCAACCGAAAAATTTTCTGACTTTCTAAGCGTCGTCGGAAATTTATATGTACCCGACGGGCATTCAAGGAATTTGAACTTATTGAATGCTTTGATAATCTTAAAACTTCCTAGTTTTGCTTTGTTGTTGGATTCCTTTCGCTCACTGGCGGTGTGACTTCGTTTGCCGACGAGTTAGGGGTCAGCTAACGTTATATATTATTCTGCGACTATTTCAGGTCTTGTTAGTTTTTGAGCCACTTTTGTATGACTAAGATTTGAAAAGTGCCTGGCTTTTTAGTAAACTTGTGAAAAAATTGCAGCCCAACATGAAAGAGTCTTCGTCCTTCTGAACAGTCAGGAAACGTTGTGTGCAGCCGCCATACGTTGACTTTAACGACTGGTTGAAGGAAGACACCTACATAATGAAATATAATTCAAAAAGAGCAAGAACTGACAAGAACACCAAATCGATAGCCACGGCCAAATTTGACTCAAAGACATTTGCTGCCCACACAGCAAAACAAATGACACAAGTAAAACCGCTACCACCACAACAACCTGTAAGGGCCACCTTCGCCTGTGGGAATGTCGTGTCATTAATGAAAAGACCTCCAAGCAGTGAGGAAAGATTGTGGTTGAATCAAATCTCTGCTTTCTCTGCCTGAGGGAGAATTTTTTTTACGGCTGGGCCCAAATCATTGAAAATGCGGACAGAAGGGTTGCAACAGCTCACACAACACACTTCTTCACGGAGCTGGGATGGTTTAAACATCAACACGCTCCACAACTCTCAAGAAGATTATTTCTAATGCCGACGCTGTTCAAATTAAACCAGAAAATTTACTTTGAATGGCACCAGCACTAAAAATATTGGCATTTTTCCATTTTTCGAAAAAGTTTATTAATTTGTCATTTGTCAGTAATATGAGAAACGTCCTTCAGCAAACAGTTTTATGGTTAACAAACTGTTCTGTTGAAGATACCACGGCATTCTTTTTGTACGATACCGCTTGTATTAACTAATGGCTGTCTATTAGTCTTGCGGATAAACTTGGGTGCAGGCTACAGCTTTGAAACAAAACGTCAAGAAAATAGATACAGTGGAGGTTATTTGACAACAAATTTGCCGTACCGACCGTGTCACCACATCAAAATCAAGCACTAGAGGCATTAAAAGTGTTTCCTTTTGTGACAGATAACTTGAAATTGGACTCAGACATCATCGGCCTTAGACAATCTCAGGAAACTTACTCTCACTCAACGATTTTAGTCCGCGTAATGTATTGCTATAAGATGAAAATGGGACAGGATAAGTACAACGCCATCCACCCGTTCTAGTACATTGCTGTAGACGGGCATTGATTGTCCATCGTAGTTCACTCGCACATATGCTTGGTTTTATGTAGCCGTTTATTTGCGACTTAATGTCTAGTCTAGACTGGTTTCAAAGCCAATATGAAGCATTATTTCAAACTTACTAGTTAGGTAACCCTTGATATAAAATGAAAAGATACGTAAACCCAAAATAACTGTAACCATGATCCACTGCTGTTGCAAATGCGCATGGAATTTTTGAGAACACCGCTAAGCACTATGGAAAATTATGTTGGAATGCTTAGCGCTCAAATAACATTGAATTACCCAACCATTATTTCTCTGTGTTGGATCAGTTGATATTGTTAGAAATGTGCTCACAAGAGACCAGCCACTTGGAGGAAAATTACTCCAATAAAATACAGGAAGACTTCTCGGGTTCTTAAACGGAACAAGCCTAGCAATTTTCGTAGGTTACTAAATGGGGCAGCCTAATTCCATGACGCATCCGTTGAAAAGTCATTTCTGACGGTACACGATTTATACTAAAACTAATCAATGTACTCCATCGGTTCAGACAACATCTATTTGCCGCATAAGGCAATTTTGTGGGAATTTTTCTACTGGTCGAAGAATGATCATTTGATCCACCAGTTTTTATGCTTTTCGTGACGGAAATGTACCAGAATTAGCTGCCCAAATTGACAGATCTTCTCAATCCACTGAACTGAAAGGGGTTATTTCACGTAGGCAACAATCCTCCTCTGTGCATGAGATAAGTGGGATCACAACAACGACACTTTTGCCATCGTTGTTGAAAAAAACTTAACCCTCAAAAAATTCAACACAACGCTCGGCATCAAAACTTTAGTCTAAGATCTTCAATTTTTTTGGTCTTGTAGCGCCTTACAATGTGGCTGCACGCCTGATTCCGAAAGACGTTTGGCGTGTACCTGAACACCATTGAGATTATGAGTTAACAAAAGACAAAATTGATACGTTCCCTGCCTAGTGCGGTGAATTTTCTCAGGTGTTCGCAATCATAATATCAGGCGGCTACTTCTGGGGAGTGCTCTAACATTTTGAGCTCCACATGTTTGGCGACGGCTTTCAAGATGTGTTCATTGTCAAAACTCTTTAGCTCTGATGTAATTTTGTCCTTCTGGTAAGATTGAAACAGCTAGCATTGATCCATGGCAGAGCCCGATTCACACTTATGAAGAAGATAACCGTTCCTAAAGTACACTCTCCTCAAAATTCAATCATCCCGCATTCAATCCTTCGACAGACGCTGGCCTGATTGATATGTCCGCTGAAAACTTGCATTCCAGTAGCTGCTTGAGCGGTCCCGACTTCTTTAGAACTAAGGATTTCATTTCCGTACCAAATACTGACATGGTAGCTGAAATCAAGATCGACGTTGTGTCTAAGGAACTCGATGTCAACTTCACCTCAACTGTGACCACATCCGCAAACGATCTCGTTAGGGAACAGAGCATCTCGTTAATATCCTTTGATAAGTTTAGTTCTGAATAAAAACAATTTTTCTGAACGTTGAAAACAACTGCGACAGATGAACATTACGACTTTGTTAAGCTGTTGCTCTGGCATACCCATTCGAAAAACACATCTTCAGGGCATCAAATACTTACGGTCAAATGTACAGGAACGTTCTTCCATTCTTTAGCAACGCTCCTATTTACGTTTTTCAAGCTGTCAACTCAAATCGTGTGTTGCGCAGAAAGTTGGCAACCATTCATGCAATCATGACAGAGCCCCTGAAACGGAACTCCAGAAAGGAGGACCCCCTTGCCAATCTCTACTTTTCACAAATACAGGGGTGGATTACGTTGGCGTATTGCAGGGTACCGTTTTTCGGACTAGCGAGAAGAAATGATGATATCTCTTCTTTTGTCTGGCTACTCCGGGTATCCAAGGACACTAGTTCCTGTCTAATGGAAGTGGAGCGGTTTGTTTCTCTCAGTTGTATGCCTGCTATGATTTAATTATATAATTGTACGAACATTATCGGGGCCACAAACGAGCTGCTAGAGAACATGGAAAAATAGAAGGACAATAGCGTCGCTATGGAGAAAACGCATAGAGGCATTATGATGAGGTACATTGTGACGAGTGCGCAGCACCAAGTTGGCATTGGGGAAAAATTGTTTGGTGGTTTCAAGAGAGTACTGTACACCACCCTCGGTATACGTTGCCTCTCAAATGAGGTTTTTAACACAATTTTTTTCTTGTCGATTACGCACCGAAAGGACGTCAGTTAATGCCCGTAAGCGCCAATGCGTCCACTCTAGGCTCAGAAAGACCTAACTATTTTCTACTTGGTAACCAAGCAACTGAAATACTGTTAATCGTTAGCGCTGACGGGTTTTGTCATCGTAAAAGGAAAGATCGAGCGCAGTCCTACGCCAATGCAATTAGATGACGTTGACTCAAAGAGTATGTACCTGCACTGAAATTTAGATCTAAATTGTGGACGCCTGCCAAGCAGAACCTCAAAATTAGTGACTTTTTTGGATAGTCAAAAAAGTGGCCCTCGGGGTTACTTTCTCAATGCTCGGATTGAAGAACCGGTACGTTACACATCTCGACCAGATTGCTCACCTGTCCATTATTTAAGTTCGTTCAGATTTTGAAGATCTTGTTTAAAAAAGCAATGCGCTATTCCTGAGAAAGACTTCAAATAAGAAAAAAATTTATGCCTCATTTTCTTAACCGAGTTGTGAAAAAAATTAACCAATCAAAATATAGTATTCTAAAATGCGTATAATTTTTTCCAAAATGCTTGCGAAACACCAAACACGTTCAAACAATATAAATTTTGTTGAGCCTACCAATTGGTTAAATAAATTGCACTCTAGTTCAGCTGAAAGTTTTTTGTTTTTGTAAATACATCGGTCAGCGATCTGAGCCGAAAATTACAGGCAGTTCTTGTTGCCTTATCGCCTTATTGTGAAGAACTTAATTTTGTGTTGTGACGATTTTTAACTTTTGATGCTTTTAAAAATATCATTAGTCTTCCAGTCATTCCCCATCAGATAAAACTGGAGGGCGCCATTACTCGCTCTTGCCTCTTAATTAGAGGTTTTTTAAGGTTAAAGCCCCGTCCATTGAACGTAGTTTTTGAGAAGCAATTTTTGTTTTTCTCATCAAACTGAGAGTCTCACTTCATTCTGCTGCCTAGTGTTGGTAATTTTGGAACCCTTATTCCGCGAACACAATCATATTGGCAATCTTGTTCCAGTTCCACTTTCATAATAGGTGCAAAAACTTTTCGAGTATTTGCGATCATTTCATTGCGAATGTAAAATGCATAATATCCCAATTATTCAACTCTTACAAATTCAATTTTTCCTGATCTTTTACTAATTAGACTGTTTTTCAGCTGCTTGCGCTGAGATGTTGGCACAACATTTTGTTGCCGTTCATAAAATACTGATATCTCAACTGTTACAATTTTAAATTACCAAAGATATTCATTTATCAAGGTGCTTGCATGATTGCTTGATCCATTGTAAGGATATTGACAACTTTTACTACGCAAACAGAGGGGAGATTGCTTAATCCATTGTGGAGATATTGCCAATTTTCACAAAATTCCCAATGTGCGGGGAGTAAACACTAAAGACTGAAGTAAAACACAAGAGGCATAAATCAGAAACAGAAGATGGATATACCCATCCTGAACTAATAATTCGGAGTTATGTCGATCGTATGTAAGGTGAAAATGTAACATCAATGGGCCGTCACAGAGTTCGTTAATTTCTCTTAAAAGAATCTAGTCCAGGTTGCTCTTCTTTCGGTTCGTCCCAATTCTCCCAACATTTAAAGATTGTAAGGATCTTTATTTAAAGAAGCGATGCGCTTTTTCTGAGAAATGCTTCCAGCAAGAAAACTTTATGTATCATTTCCTTAGTGAAGCTACCCTTGTGAAGAACATTAGTCAATCAAAACACTGTATTCTAAAATGCGTCTAATTTGTTTTCGCAAGACGTTCAAGCAATTTAATTTTTGTTGAGCCTACCAATTTACTAAATAGTTTACGCTCTTTTTCGGCTGAAAAAATTTTGCTTTCAAAATGCATCGATCTCTGATCCGAAAATAACAGGCAGTTATGGGCGCCTTATTGCCTTACTAGGAAGGGATTAAGTTTGTGTTATCACGATTTACAACTTTTGTTGTTTTTAGAGATAATTATTTTTCCAAAAAAACCGAGATTCTTGAAGTAAATCAAAGTGATTTTAAATTAGTTTTGTTTTGTAATGTATCTAATTTTTTTAATATAATTACTATATACAACTGGCATATATTCTAACGATGGCCGTAGATTGCGAAAACAGGAAATAGCTATCACAATGGTGTAAGTTAGGGTGTACTTATTATAGATCCACTCCAACTGGCAGAAGATTTTAAAAATACAAAAAATCTGTCTCTATAATGTAAATGAGGGTGCCACTTGATTACATTCATTCGTATTTACAGAAGAGTGTAGAAATAAGAATGATCTCTCTCAGTTGTGTAAATAAGTGTTTTTATAAGTTCACTTCATTTTACACTCTTTACAAAGAAGAGTGTAGATAAGAAAGTAATGGCAGTCTATCGATTATCATTAATCTTTCACTCTTTCCCCGTTATATAAAAGTGGAAAACGCCATTACTCGCTCTGTCCTCCTAGTTAGAGGCGGATTAAGGATGAAGCATCGCCCCTTGTACGTAGTTTTTGTGAAGCGACTTTTGTTTTTCTCAACAAACTGAGAATCTCATTTCACTCTGCTTTCTACTGTTGATGATGTTGGAACGTTTGTTCAGCGAACACACTCATGTGGGCAACCTTGGTCCAATAGCAATTTCATAATAGGTGGAAATTTTTTTTCGAATAATCAAGACAATTTTATTACGACAAGATTATTTGACTCTCGCAGATTCTTTTTTTCCTGGTCTTGTACTATTTAAACCGTGTTTTGCTGGGATCTTAGCTCAATTTTTTGTTGCCGTACATAGCATACTGACATCACAACACTTACAATATTAATTTACCATTGATATTAATTTGTCAATGTGCTTGCTTGATCAATTGTAGGGATATTGACCACTGTTATAAATTTTTTCTCACCTAATGAGCAGGAAATAAAAACTGAAGATTTAGGCAAAACACAAGACAGAAATCGGAAACGAAAGATAGTTATACCCATCGTGAAGTAATAATTCGGAGTAAAGTCAATCTTATGTAAGGTCAAAATACAACGCCAATGGGCCGTCTCAGTAGTCATTTAACTCTTTAAAACAATCTAAGTGCTGCCTGCCGAATTGTTTGTTGTTTCTTTTCTTCTGCGTGACCAGATTTCTGACAACCATGCTGATTTTTGCAATAAAAGTCTCAGACACCACTTTATCAATGTGGTCGTAAATCAAGGCTGTGGAAAACTAAACTGGTGAAAAAAATCCTTTGAGAAGTTTATTTCATTTACAGTGTTAAACAAAGTGCAGCTCATTACCTTTAAATATTTTGGCTGAAATCTCTACTCAATTTTTTTTCTCTGTGAGAGATAAAACAATCATAATGTGGTGATTTTTAAACAAACATTTTAAATCATGATGACTTTACTTTCAAATGATGAAAATTTACATTCAAAATACATTCTCGTGAACAAAATATTTTTTAGGATGTAGATAAACAGAAGGTATTTTCAGAGAAGTTTTATGAAGATTATGAAATTTTTTAATTAAAACTATTTTCAATTTTGTTCACACACATTCCCACCCCTCTTGTTTGTCCTCTTCGGCTAAATTAATTTTGTTGAAAGCGGCACTCAAAAGACCATCAGTTTCAATTCGAGATTTCGTCTCCCGAACCTCCACTTCGTACCAATCGCCACTGGTCGACAACACCGCAAACATGTGATCCAGTTTTGTCAGGTCCGGCCTTGTCTCGTCAAATTTGAACTGCTTAATTTCGTCATTTTTTACAATGTCCTTTTTCTTCAACTCTCGAACCATTTGCCCGTCGTCGTGTTGCGACCTCAAAAATGACACGAAAACCAACTCGGCTTTATGTACTTCTTCCTTGTATTTTTTAAACAACTCAGCGAACCTGAAATTTTTATAGGAAGTATTTTCCTCCTCGTCAGTTACTAC
Source organism: Convolutriloba macropyga (assembly GCF_964194025.1). NCBI lineage: Eukaryota > Metazoa > Xenacoelomorpha > Acoela > Convolutidae > Convolutriloba > Convolutriloba macropyga. Next base: position 55,008,476 of record NC_134474.1, on the reverse strand, counting down.
AATAAATGTGTTTATTTTTTGCTGGTTTTCGTAAAAGGGGTACAGACTAGCGGCCGGCGCGGTTGTGTTACCAGCCCTAATAGCCTCGCTTAGTTTCAAAACTGACTCAACGCTCGAAGGGTAAAAGGGCGCCTCAACCACCATAGAATCGAAAAAGTTTATATGCGCATCACAAATCATGGCCAACAAACTTGCGATGATATTACTGGTTGTAACACAAACTTGCATCGAACTGCTTTTATCGCCCAAAACCGCAATAGGCGACTTCAGCGTCAGCGAAATTTCGCGCAACTGTTTCTCAGCGTGCTCAACCAATTTGTCAACAATGTTTTTGTTTTCTTTATTTTCTCTTAGAGTAAAAATTCGCTCCATTAGTTTTCCATAGCTAAAGTTGACGGTTTCTCCGGCTTTCAGTTTCTCGTCGATAATTTGCCTGACCCCTGGGCAATTTAGGTCCTCGAACCACCAAATAATTGTGGTCAAGTCATGTTTTTGGGCAATTAGGAGCTTGCTTTTGTCGTCAAACCAGCTTTTTAGCTTCTTAAGGTATGCGTAGGGAATATCAATTGACTGAATAACTTCGTTCAAGTTCTCTTGTGTAATTTTAGAACACTTATGAACCAGAGAATCTTCGGGAGCCTCGCCTCCGAAACAGTAGCCCAAAAACCACTCAAGTTGAAAGTCTTTTTTAGGGTTCAAATGGCACAGATCCGCAACTTGTTTCCATGGCTCTTTCGGAAAGTGCAGTGCATAGAACTCCAACTCAGATTTTGGGATTGTGGAAGTCCATTTCTTGATCTGTCTAGCAACTGCACCGCTCAAAGATCCTTTAACTTTCAGCGCCTCCAAGTTGCCAATTTTATTTTTCAGCTTGGAAAATTTTCCATCTTTAACTTTATAACCCAGCTCGCTTTTCATGGCTGTTAGTTTCTCTAAGCGTTTCTCAGAAATTTTCAGTTGTCGTTTCGCGTCCAGCATTGAGAGCGCTTTCGTAACTTCGACCATTCCGAAAACCTCCGGCATTCTAAGCATGACCTTTGAAAGGTCATGATCGTGCCTGGCTATGGCAGCGGCCAGCGCCCTGGCTTTTGACCCAGAACTCAACTCGAGTTTGTGCTTTATCAATACCAGCATCGCGGCCTGATAGTAAGCCGGATCTTTCTGTTGCGACTGGAAATGCTGGTCGAACGAAGTGCTGTGCATGAACAAAGCTCTGACGTCATCAATGGAGATCTCCAAATTTTGAGCCTCGTTTTTGGTATCCTCATCTCCGCGAAGTTTGTTGCTGAATCCACGAGAAACAACTTTCCCTCGCCCTTTGCGACCTTTGTTGACTCGGCCGCCTGCTGTTTTCCCACCACGGCTTCCGCCTCGACCACCACGGGTTGCACCCCCGCGACCTCTACCTCGACCTCTGGGCATTTTTCGGAATTTTTCGCGAGAATTTAAGTTTAAAAGTTAAATATTTCCAAAAGGTAATTCTAACAGTTGTGTAACAGAGAAATTCGAGTTATGACTTGAGAAATCAGAACTTATTCGATTTTTGTTTGGGGATTAACTTCAAAATAGGCGATAGTTTAGCGGCTAAAATACCTGAACTAACTTGTGATATTTATTTTACAAATAAACAAAGGAAACGCTCAAAAGTGAAGTTGATTGGCTGACAAACAATACAAACTAACAAAGAAGGTAACTTTAACAAAACAACATACACGTTTGAAAAACGACAAAACTTGCGGTTTTCGTGTTAAGTCACAAGAAATACCGTAGCAACTGCACGAATTTTTAATGATAATATAAGATAGAAACTCAACAAAATTATACCGTTTCTATAATCGCAGCAAACAACTAAGAAAAATTAACAGCAAAATGCAAATTTAAATGCTGAAGAGAAACCAACAGTTCAGAAGGCGTATATTGTATTTAAATGTTAAAACTGAAAGAATATATGCTGTACAAATATTTGAAGCAAATATATACCAACCATTGTAATGGTACTAGAACGTGATATTTCGTCACAGTTACGTCATTTCAAATTCGTTCACTTTTTATTGGTAACGAGATCAAACTGAAGTTGTTTTTGCTGGTAAAAATGTCCCCGAGGTCGAATGACTGCACCGAATGAAAACTTAAAAATAGACGTTTAAAAGGGCAAATAGTGTGATGCAATAACTTGAAAAGTTACCAATTTTATAACTCTCGCACCTACTTTTTAACACAATGTGAATTTAAATAAAAGCTTTTGGTTAGAGAATTACGACACAGGATACATGTATAAATGTCTATATGAATAAGAACGGTATGCATGAATTGTATACATTTGAAATTGTAGTCTATCAGCAAATAGTAACATATTATCTTAGACAAAGACGTGATAACACCAGGCTAGGACAGTAGATCGAAAGACAGAAAATCGAAAGAGAAAACTGGGACAGTAAATCGAAAACAATATTCAACAAGGCGGCTCGCAAGAGACTGTGCGCGGCACAGAACGTTCCTACATACGTCTTAAGTTTGTCAAAGCTGCTCATCGTTGGGAGATGAAAAACTCTTCTGACCACCATTTCTTCGAAACTCAAACTCAAGCTATTTTTTTTCGTAGCAATCTTGAGTACGACTTCACTTTGAAAAACAAAAAAAAGAATTCAGAACCGTCATGTGGATGTAATTTTGCCACAAGAAAAACGAATTGCATTTTCAATTGTTTACAAAAATAAATTATAATAAAAACAATACTTTACGGCAAAAACTGCAAAATAATAAAATTCAACTGTTATAGAATTTTAGTTATCGAACAAAATGAAATCAATAAGTTTGGTCAATTCGTATATCAAGTTTTGTCTTTTTGACAAGAAAAGAATTCCATGTTTTTGTTTCAATTTTCACACAATTTTTAATTTTGTAAAATTGAAAGCAAACCAAACACGATATTTTTTTGATTATTATAAATCGAAGAAATTCCATAAAACATATTTTTCCAATCGCGAAAAGTCACCTACCAAGGTCGAGGTCCCAGACCGACAGTCGATATGTCCAGACCGAAATGAACGCACAAGGTGGCGTCGTGCGTTCAAAATTACACCGTCTGGAAAAAAAATGAACGCACGGTACTCTGGACATATGCAATTTTGAACGCACGATATTCTGGACATATGCAATTTTGAACGCACGATAGTCTGGACACATGCAATTTTGAACGCATGATAGTCTGGGCATAAGCAATTTTGAACGCACGAAAGTCTGGACATTGTGACTCGGAGCGCACGAAAATTTTTTGAATGGAAACAAGAATGCCAAAAACTAATGAGTCCATGTTTGACTAAACACTCTTAATAGAGTGCTCACTCAAGTGAAAGCTTTCTACCAAGAAAACCTCAACTCACTTGAGTTCAAAAGTTACAAAACATCGAACGCAGGAAAATTCGCATCCAAGATTTTGCTTTGTTTAAAACAATTTCACACCTAGAATTATAAACCCTTGCTGAAGTTGCAAAGCAAATCATACTTTAATAACTAGGTTGCTGGAACCCCCTTCAGCCAATACTTCCATCGAACATCTTTTATTAAACAAAATGTAGCAACTGCTTGGGCACTTCATCACAACCATCACCCTAACGTATCTGTACTTGAAACGAATACATTATAAAAACGTTATCTGAACATGAACGCACGAAAGTCTGGAGATACGCATTTTTGATCGCACAAAAGTCTGGACATGAGTGTTTTTGAACGCACTATAATCTGGACATGAACGCACAAATGAGCGCACGATTTTTCATTTAGAATGCACTAAACTCTGGTCATATAAGATCTTGAACGCGCGAAAGTCTGGACATAAGCACGTTTGAACGCACGAAAGTCTGGACATAGGTGTTTTTGAACGCACAAATGAGCGCACGAATTTTAATTTTGCAACGCACTAAAGTCTGGTCATATAAGATTTTAAACGCACGAAAGTCTGGACATAGGGAGTTTTGAACGCACGATGAACGCACGAAAAATTTCGAACGCACGAAAGTCTGGACATAGGCACATTCCGTCTGGGAGGGTCTGGACATATCGACTTTCGGTCTGGCACCTCAACCTGGGTATTTATCTATTATTTATTTGTTAAATAACACTGGTTGATTCAATAATTACAAGGAGGACATGGATTTGGAAATCAATCAGCGATGATGAAAAGAAAATAATTTCTTTCACTTAAAAATACGTGTTATTAATAGAATATTTTTTTTGAATTGATGACTTTGAAAAACTCCTACAGAGTTTCAAATAAACCTGATTTGAGGACAAAAGGAGTGCTAGTCAATATGAGACCAGGTCAACAGAGCAATGATCGAAGTGAAATTAAGTCTACAGGGTATTAAAAAACAGTAGAAAAATATTTTTTTTTCGTTCAGTCATAGAGTTTTTTGTTCTACTTTTGAATGATCCTTTTTGAACCAATTCATAAATTTTAATAAATCTTTTGAAAAGAGGAAAGAGCGTCATAAAGTATATCGTGAATTTATCATATTCTTGCAAAAAAAATGTGATATTCAGCTGTTCAAAAAGTTCTTGAATTTAGTTATCTTATTTCTGAATGAAAACAAAAATACAAAAATGAGTGCTTCAGGTGCTCAACGAACTAAAAAAAGTTGTCAAAAACTAGCAGTTGAGAGTTTAAGTTAGAAGTTCAAACGAATCATCAGAACTAATCGACAGGAAAAGAAAAAAAAAACATCTTTCACCTTCTTTTTAAAAATATATATATATATATATATATATATATATATATATAAATATATATTTCTGCTGTTCTGATCTGAGCTGTACCACAAATGAGTTTCTTTTTTATCAATTCTTAAAAAAACTAATCGATTTGAATTTTGCGTAAGTGCCAGCAGAAATTAAGAAGTATCTTTTAGTTTTTGTTTTATTTCATCTTTCTTTTAAATCGATTTTAAAACGAACAAACATTATCTCCGTTGAATCAAATAGTTCACAAAGAAGAACACGAGTTTGTTCGAATGTTATTTCGTTCAAGAAGCCAACAAATCTATCGGAAACATATATTAAGTATTTGGGATTCCTGTTGTCTTTTGCCTCGTTCTCTAAGAAATTGTCTCTTGTAGTATTCGTGTTCATCAAACGTATGAAAAGGAATTCAGGTTCGGGCCAGTGAAACTGCGTAACAAAAAAAACGATTAAACAAATTTAAATATTAAATGGAAATCCCTTTGCACCAGACGAGGAAATTCCTAAAACCGCATCAGCAAGAATGACGAGATGAGCTATAGCGTTAATGGAATTCGAATTAAAAGCCCCCATGCTGAAGCTTAGAGCACACTAGAGTTTAATGACGACGACAATGACCGGATGTGCTTTGCTCTCGACAATATTTTTTTTCAACCTGACCTTGAGATCCAGTCAGACGTCAGAACCAAACTGGGATTGAATCGACTTTTTCAAGATGTCATCAGACGAATAGAAACAGAAGCTGGAAACAGTGCTCAGAAGCAGAGAAAGGTATCGAACAACAGAAAGAGGCCTTAACTATCCTCAACCGAATCATCTTTCGAGGAGTTGTGTCCTTCACTCCAACCAAATTAATACATGTGTTGATGGCCAAAGCTCATGAGACGCACCCAAGCAAAACTGCAACTGAAAAAAAGTCTGAACGATAGCATGGTGGCCCGGCTTCAGTCAAGAGGTTCTTCGATATGTTAGTAAGTGTAAAGACTACCAAGAAAGCAGGCCTAGCCTGGAGAAAACAGTATCTACGTGGCCAGAAGTAGAAGTTTGGGAAAGACTCCATATATATTGGTGTTACGTTAATGACCAAGGAAATATCTTAGTGATAGAAAACGCGGCATCAGGCTGGATAGAAGCTTTCCCTTCGGGAAAAACAACTAAATAATCAGTGAAGGTTTACTTGTGTAAAAATTTTGCAAGATTTGGGATACCAAAAACATTAGTATTAGACAATGTCCAGAGTTTGTAAGTAGTGACATAAACAGTGGTGTGAATCACTGGGGATTAAAGATATGGAGTCACCTACGGACAATCCAATAGCAAATGAACTTGCCAAGCGACCGGTCCAAACTCTTCAAGCCTGGAGTCCAAATCTGAATTAGTCATTTGGCGCTTTCCTACAGCGGGCTCTGATGACTCACCAAAATACTTCCAAGAAAGGGGCAAAACTCCTGTGGAACTAGTGCTAGGACGGAAAGTCCGACTTCCAGGAGTCGCTGACTTTGATATATGTGAACCAGTCCGCTTCGAACCAACGAGCACATCACCAACAGTTCCAGCTACCTTCATTATACGCAAAGGAATGGACACTTAATTCATCCAGCCAGAGAATTCAAACAAGACAGTGCTTGTTAGTAACCAAATTGCACGGCTGGCACCTAATAACATCATGACTGGATCCACTGATCAGCAATCTACTGACTCACAATCTGAGAGCAGTAGGGACAATATAGACATGGCATCGCCCAACTCCACTGAGGAAACTTCAGTAACTGAAAGAGAACAACCTTCAGGGGCCACGCGAACTTCAAGCAGAAATAAAAAACAACCAAAAAGACTTGGAGAGGCTCTTCTTACAAACTTACTGAGGAAAGGAGAGACGATTTGATATATCACGAAGATCAGGACTTAGAAGTAAGTTAAAACTTCGATATAGACAAAACTTTCTTACCTGATGTTGGTGAAGTAAACTTAATGAATAATGACGATTAAATTGAACCAAATCGTTTCTTCGAATTTGCTCATACCACAAGTTTATCAGTGTACATAAACCATAAATTTAAGCGATTAACTCGACTTTCCCACCATCTGTGGTGACCATAAACCAACTCGATGATTCTCCCTGTAGATATCAATGACACGTTCTCAGGTTAGAAGAAAAATGTGTTAAGTGCAAAAAACTGCACTAATACTTGCCATATACGGCAAGGCGAAAAACTTGTTCATACTTAAAGTTTAAATTAACCATAAACAATTTATCTAAATCTAGATGGTTCTGTAAATTTTTATACTGATAGCGAATATAAATACCTGTGAATTTTTGTACTTTTAGGCCATTTAGAATTCAATTATTAAAACGACGCAAATTTAGTCTCATGGATCTAGCGTGCTCGGTAACCACACCTTAAAAATATTGAAAAACAAAATATAATGATTACAAGAATTGCTGCACAAAGTCGAGCACAGTTTTTATTGTCAGAAACATTGTTTACTGTCAAGTCAAATCAAGAACATCATTTTTCTGAGAAACCAAAATTGAGGACATCATACATTGTCAAGCAGTTTAGCATCTCAGTCAAAGTTGGTTTTGAGCCAATGATCTCAGCCAATGTTTGTCAAAGACTACGTATAAAGTCGAGCCATTTTTTTCATGCGGATTAATTGCCTAGCACTGTCTTTCTGTACCTGTTAACGGTCGAAGGCGGAGGACGTTCTTTTGAAAAGTCAAGCTACAGACAAAGGTTAGAGCCCACAAAGTCTTTCAATTAAATAGAATTATATGGGTTTTCTATAATTAATCGTTTTTGTAAAGAAAATCTTATCAGAACGCGACCGATAACCATAAGAGATTATGAACTTAATATTTGATGCCATGTTTATGTCTGTCCGGCAGCTTTTGGTTGCCATGAAGAATTCAGTCGGATGCTTTTAAAGCATACCTTTAGCTTTATTCAGTGCCTTTTTGAACAATTTATAAAACTTGCAGATTTTAATCGGGAATTATTGGGAGGCCAATGGCTTTTATAATAGTCTTTCTTTCTAAAAATTTGTTGAAAGAAATTGCTATAATTTATCATTTCCAATTAGTTACTAATTAATGACTCGAATTGGATATTTGGCACTCGATAGCTGAAGCAAATTATTCAAAAATAAAAATTTGACTTTTTTTTAAATTCAAACATTGACTTTTGTTTTTAACTGTTTCTCTTGTTCGTTTGTTTGTAAGCTCTTTTAAAGTTGTTACGTTGGCCGCCTTAGGAACTTTGTGAGATTTATTTGATTATTGAATTAATAAAGGATTACATTGGTTTAGTATAAATTAATCAGTTTCCAGTTTCTAGTTTTTGTTAAATTGACTGTTCTTCACGATTTTTGATGTTGTTATGGCTGAATACTTGCGTGACTTTTCTCAACCATGTCGAATCAGTATCGGGCACAGATGGTAAATAGTGCACATATGGCAAATAATCCACTGGGCATCAATGTTGATGACATCGCCGGCCCCATTTGCAGGGTTGCAAAGAATAGTCGGCTTCCGTAAAGACGATGCTTTGTTAGGTAAAAACTTTGTAGTCAATAAATAATTCCAATAAAATAACCGAGGGGAGAAAAAGATGGTTACAAGAGATAACAAAGCAAATAATTTTCAAAATCGGCGTTTCTAACTGACGGAGCGGGTAAAGGCAAAAAATTGTAATACCCGAAAATTGCGACACAAGCGGAAAAAGCTAAAGCGGAGGTTGCTGCGGTGAAGCAACTTTCTACACAGCGCAAAAAACCGAGATTCCTACCTGTTGCGGCCTGTACCTACCTGTACCTAACTATAACCACTCAAGCGTGACGGACCTTTTAACGTACTGGATTTTTTAAATCGTATGTTGATCGACAAGTAAGTGATGTGATTGCACATTAACGATAGTGTAGATTTCTGCAGGAGGAATTTATGGAAGCTGAGTGCTAAAATGATGTGAATTTGTCCGTTGAATGTGAATGTAGTTTATTCTTCAGAGATTTTACTTAGCTTGAGAACGGGGCGGATCTTTTCACCGTATGCAGTCTTTATTTTGACTGACCGAACTACTTTATCCGAGCCTGGATACACTTCAATTACCTTTGCTAGAGGCCAGAGACCACGAGGTGTGAAATCTTCCAAAATCCAGACTAAGTCGTGAACTTTTAAATTCTGATTTACTTTATGCCATTTAGAGCGTTTCTGCTGGTTAGGGAGATACTCTCTAATAAATCGGTTCCAAAAATGTTGGGCTAGAATTTGTGATGTTTTCCAAGATTTAGTAACTGCTACTTTGCTTTGAGAGAAGACTCCTGAAGGGAGATTGGTTGAGGGTCTACCCAAAAGGAAGTGATTTGGCGTTAAAGGGAGTGGATCGTTTATATCGCTAGAAACATTCGTCAATGGTCGCGAATTCATGTTGGACTCAATTTCACAAGTGAATGTCGACAGCGTTTCGTCTATTAGCGTTCTTGAGCCAAGGACTTTGTAGAGGGAGAGTTTGAAAACTTGAAATAATCTTTCCCAGCTGCCGTCAAAATGCGGAGCCAGAGGGGGGTTAAATTTCCAATTGATATCTACGTCTAAGATGTGGAGCTTAGATGCAAATTCTCGTGAGGATCTGAGAGCTTCTATTCCTTTTCTCAATTCGGAACAAGAGCCGACAAAAGATTTTCCGTTGTCAGAATAAAATATTTTTGGTTTTCCGCGGCGGCTAATGAATCTGCGGATGCAACTCATTGTAGAATCTGTAGAAAGACTTTCAGAAACTTCCAAATGAACGGCTCTTACAACTAAGCATGAAAATAGAAGGATATAACGGGTAGAAAATTTACCACACTGTTTTATAGGAAAAGGACCTATGAAGTCCAGACCTGTTGTGGCAAACGCAATGTGATTTTGTAGCGGTAAACGTTCACTGGGCAGATCTGACATCTGAGGTGGACTAATTTCTCTAGTCATTCTTCGGCAGGGAATGCACTGACGTATTGTTTGTCTAACAACAGCTCGGCATTTCAGAATCCAATAGTATTCCATTAGAAAGGAACGTGTTTGTTCAACACCAGAATGACTATTCACCACGTGAGTGTTTTTGATGAGGAGCTTAACGATTGTGTTAACCCCGTCTAAAATTAACGGATGGCGAGCAGTTTCTAAGACCATTGCCTTAGACAGCCGACCTTTGGCGCGGAGTTCATTTTTTCCGTTAACAAAAGGACAGAGTGTCTTTAGAGGGCTCGACGAAAGTATCTCCTTGCCTTTTTGTAAAGACACAATCTCACTTCCAAAGTTCTGACTTTGAGCAACGCCGATGAGGTACTTGTAAGCCAGTGTGTGATGTGCGAGCGATAAGCTACTGCTCTGTTTTTTCAAGCGATCGAGGAAGAAGAAGCAGTATGCTGCAACTCTAACCAGACGATTCCAATTGCTGAAGCGTGCAATGTTGATGGGACAATGAATTGCTGAGTGCAGATCGGTTTGCAACGCATGAACGATGAGAACGTTTGAATTTCGTGCTTTCAAGATGTCCTGACTTGGCCAGTCACTTTTTGGTAACTGTAGAAAGGAAGGACCGTTGAGCCATCGAGAACTGCAGTTCATCTGTTTAACTTCATAGCCTCTTGAGCCATCATCGGCTGGATTGTCAGCTGAGGTGATGTAATTCCAGTCATGTGCTGTTGATACATCAAGTATCTTCGCCAACCTGTTAGCAACAAATATGCGATGACGTATCTCTGGGGTTATGAGCCAATAAAGAACTGTTGTACTATCGGACCAGAAAACTTTTTCATTAATGTGAATGTCGTGCTCTTCTGTCACGAATTGTGCGAGCAGAGCTGCGTGAACGGCGGCTTGCAGCTCGAGATTTGGTATTGTCATTCTTTTGATTGGAGCTACGCGGGCTTTTCCCATGATGAATTTCACTTGAACGGTTTCATCAACGTATTCAATCCTAAGATACGAAACTGCGGAGAGTGCATACTCCGACGCGTCTGAAAATGTATGGAGAGCTGTTTCCTTTATTGCTTTGTTAACGAATAAACAGCGAGGTATTGAAATTTCGCGGAATTCCCGTAGTTCGTTTTGCAGCTGAGTTAGATCTGCAAATTCATTGAGGTCCAATGGTTTGTCCCATTTTGGTCCATGATTCCATGCGGCCTGTAGACTTTTACGAACTCGGATGGTGAGCGGTGCTATAAAACCTAGGGGGTCAAAAATGGATGCGACAAACCGCAGAAGTTTTCTTTGGGTTACCATAGTGTTATCCAAGGGAAACTTCTTGAAAAGTTTCTTCTCGATTAGATGAGTGTCTGTTTTTGCATTCCACGGTAATCCGAGGACCTTTTGAATTTGAGGTGAAGCTTCGTTTGTGTTTAAAAGTTGATCCCTACTCACTTGTTGCAAAAATGCAGCCGAATTAGAATTCCAATTGGTGAGGTTAAAACACCCAAGAGACAAGCAAGCTTTAGTGCTGCTCATTATGTTTACAGCTTTTTCATCGTCGTCAGTGGAAATATACAAATCGTCCGTGTAGTTATTGCGTTCAACAATATGGGAAACCTCAGGAAAATGTTTCTGTTTATCTATTGCAGAGCGACGTAGAGCGTACGATGCAATGCAAGGTGATGACGTTGCACCAAATATGTGGCTAGTGTATTCATATTCTTCTATTTTGCCGTTGTGATCCCACAAAAAACGAAGATATGAACGGTCTGAAGGAGCAACTTTGACTTGCATAAACATTTGCTCAATGTCAGCGGATATTGCGATATGACTTTCTCTGAAACGCAAAATAATCCCAACAAGATTGCTGAGCAAATCCGGGCCTTTCAACAGATTTGAGTTGAGAGATTGGCCTTGAAAGATGCTGGATGCGTTAGTCACCCGTCGAATTTTTCCGGGCTTATTTTCGTTTGAGACCGGATGATGAGGTAGATAAGAAACTGACTTTGTGCTGTCGGCACAAGGATCAATTTTTACAACTTATCCGTTTTGCAAGTCCTTTTGCAAAGTCTCTTCATATTTTTTTCTTAATACTGGCTTTGCGGAAAGCTTTGCTTTTAGCTGCTTCAACTGTTTCTCAGCGAGCCATCTGTTATTCGGCAATTTTGCGTTCTATTTCCACAAGAGACCAACTTCGTAATGACCATCCTTGAATCTGGTTGTGGATTGTAAAATTTCCAAAGCCTTTTCATCGTTCTTGGACAGTGCTTTTTTCTTGGAAGCAATGCCATAGTTTTCGATCTTCATCCAATCCTGAACTTTGGTGAAAAGTTCGTTGTCCAATTGGCCATGGGAACAAATTTGTGTTTTGAGAACTGGATTTTGCTCAACTGCAATTATGTTGGTCTTTCCGGCACAAGTTCAACCTAATGGTGTCTTGACAGCCCAAGGTGTGTTTTTGGGCCTTTAACTATCTCACTGTAGTGAATTAGTTCGAGGTTGTCAATTCCAATGATTATACACACTTGATTTTGTTTGACATTTGGAAACGTGATGTGTTTAAGTTGATCAAACTTACTACAAAGTTTGTTCAGCTCACTGGTTTTAACTGGTGTCATATTGAGATCTGGTACTGCTAGCACATCTATTGAAACTACTGAGCTATTCTGAGATCTGTATGGCTTGACTTGGACAGAAACTTGAGAACAGTCTATTTCTCTAGTTGTATGGTGGCCACTGATAGGCATTCTAGCGACTGTGTTCATGTCAATCTCCAATTCTGATGCTGCAGATGTAAGCAGCAAGCTTTGACAACTTCCGTTGTCTAGATACGCATAAGTATCAAGAGTTTTTACTCCATTGGAAATTTCAACCGGAACAAGGGCTACTTGTCCTGTTCCATGTAATTGAACGGATTTAACGGGCGATGGCGGCTTCACTCTCTGATTATTGTCTCCAAAGCTCTCATGGAGCAGAGTATGATGCTTTTGGCCACAATTGCCAGTTCGACAAACATTTTTTGAATTGCAATGTTGAACATGATGACTGCCGAAGCAGTTGAAGCAAAGTTTTAAGTTTTTGACATGTTCTCTCCGATCGAAAGGAGAGAGGGTTTGGAAATGAGAACATTTGTAGAGATATTGACAGGTCTCATTACTGGGGCAAACTTTTTTTTTGTTACCGTCTGAAAAGGAGCCACCTTGTTGACCATTGCTTGTCGTTCTCGTAGATGAGGGCAAGGGACTTTGAGTTTTCTGAATCCATGGTTTATGGGCAAAGTTTGATCTTCCATGGCTGGGTCGTGTTATGGAAATTGGCGCTGGCAAATCTCTACAAGCCTTTGCGTAGATTGATAACCAATCAGAAAGGTCTTTAGGAGACGGCTGGAGTGAAAACTTTTCGAGGGCATACTTGTTCCAGTCCAGGCGGACTGGTGTCGGAAGTTTATTTAATGCCTGATTGAGATTTGTAGTAGAATGGATGTCGTGATTGAATCCAAGTTGTTGAAATGTATCCACTAGGGTCCAGAGAAAGGCTGAAAATTGGGTATGACTTTCAGGGACAGTCAGATTAGGTGGTTTGAACTGCGAGAGTTTATCAAGAAAGGCATTTACTATGCTGTATGGGTTTCCGAAGTGTTCCTCAAGACGATTCAACGCTGGGACATACAGACTACCGTTGCAGCCGTATCCATCTATTAAATTGTTTGCCTCTCCAGTTAATAGCGATTGAAGATGTATCATCTTTTCTGATAATGACATAGGCGATCGATCTATTGTGGCTTGAAAAATGCTGAACCAAATGCAGTCGAGTGGGTTGCCATCAAATTTTGTTGCCTGCAACTTGGGTACAGATTTCTGGAAACAAGTGGACATGGAGATGGGGTTCTGATATGAAGCAGAGCCAAGTGTAGCGGACGCCGACGGATCTGAGAATTGTCGATTGGAAAGGAATCTCCATGATGGATTGCTGTTGGAAACATGAAATGATGTGTCCTGGTTGACTGAACTACTGTTTGAATTAGCAAGAAACGGTTCCGAAGACAAGGCACTGTGAACAGGATTTCCAGATGAAGTAGCCGTTGAGAAACCAATATTGGATTCCATATTAGCCGGCGGCGAAATGGAATTGGATTGAACTGAGCTAGCGGGCGCTGCAGAGTCCGACGAAAAAGGTTGATCTGATACTTCGTTCTCAGCGGATGCTGAGAAATTTGTAGAGGTCCTGTTAGTGTTAAGAATGGTTGGGTTACTGCTGCTACTATCAAAAGTTACCCTTTAGTTGCCTGATGAAACATTGCTTACTTCTGCGCTTTGAGTTTCTTTTTTGTGTTTGCGGAGGGCAGCGGTTGTTTTTCGAATCTTGAATTTTAGTTTGCTAAGTTGAAAACAGAGCGTATCTGCGTCTTCTGGTGGTGAGATGTCCAAAAGTTCTTGAACAGAGTTGTCAAGTTTCTCTTGCAGCTCTTTAATTTCGCTCAATGTTTCTTCTAGAGTTTCCGTGTCTTCCCTGGAATCGATTCCTGAAACATCAAATTCGATGCAGGATTCAATTTCGCTGTCAAACATTTGCTTTTGGTTTTTAATGTGTTTCAAATGAGGATCAACAGAGGATTCTTCGTTTTCAGCCATTGCTGGTGTTTGTGAACCCGTAGAATTTACCTGATGTTTAACTCTTGTTGATTTTCCGGTTCGAGTAGGAACCATTAACTCTGTTTTGTTGAGTGGGTCTAGAGCTTTGAATTTAAATTAGCCACTTTTAGTAGCATTGTTGACCAAATCTCTAGGCCAAAACCTGTTTATTTAACTACCGGTTAAAAGTTACCTACCAAAGTGTACTAAACCCTGCCAAAACGTTGATACGGTACTTTACCAAAACTACCGAACCTTACCAAACCTTACCGAACCTGATCAAACCTTACCAAGCCTTACCGAACCTTACCAAGCCTTACCGAACCTTACCAAGACTTACCGAACCTTACCAAGCCTTACCGAACCTTACCAATACTTACCGAACCTTACCAAGCCTACCGAACCTTACCGGATACCATCAAATACCAATACCAGAATGATAAACTCAAAATCTACCAAATAACCACAGTAAAATCCGGACACAAACCGAGGTTTATGCCAAAACACACGGTACGAAACGTTGGTTTTGCCAATAGCGAAATAAAATTTTAATGGCGGTATCGGAGCAATAAAACAAATGGCTGAAATTTATTGCAAATTGTTAACACGTCCGGAAAAAAATCTCTAGGTGCGAGAAAAAAACAACGCTGGGGAAATTACTGGCGAATCACCAGAGTCAAAGGAAATAAGAATAAGGTAATCAAGGGAGTCCCAGATATAAACTCTCTGTTGGGTTGGGCGATGATGGGTGGCCTCGGGTTGGGTTGGTTGGGATGGGTCTTTGTCTGAAATTTCCTTCTCTACCCTGATCACGAGAAAAAAAATTCTCGAGAAGGAAATTTTAGCTGTCCATTCTTTCGTTGGGCGCCAGAATGTTACGTTGGCCGCCTTAGGAACTTTGTGAGATTTATTTGATTATTGAATTAATAAAGGATTACATTGGTTTAGTATAAATTAATCAGTTTCCAGTTTCTAGTTTTTGTTAAATTGACTGTTCTTCACGATTTCTGATGTTGTTATGGCTGAATACTTGCGTGACTTTTCTCAACCATGTCGAATCAGTATCGGGCACAGATGGTAAATAGTGCACATATGGCAAATAATCCACTGGGCATCAATGTTGATGACAAAAGTTAAAAAGAGTTTTGACCTTGCATCATTCCCCCTCCCTAACCAATGTAATCGTGCCCTTGCCCAATATTTTAACACTAGCCCCTTCTCAAAGTCTCCCCAGCTATCATATCTTCTTGACTTTTGGCGTTTATCTTATTATTGATTTTGATCCATCTAATTTGAGCACTGTTGGTTACAAAATTTGAATATATTCTGTCCCCCCCCCCCGCCCCCACTGTTTTTTACGCCCCCCCCCCCCCCGTTACAAATTATATGTTTTATAGCACGTTACAATGTAAGAAAATAGCGCGTGCTCCTGGGGGGGGGGCGTAAAAATATAAGCTCACTAAGGTGGGGGTGGGGGACAGAATAGATCCCAAAATTTTAGTTTCCCAAGTTTTCGAGATGTTTCCGGTATTCTACCGCTTTCATGTTTTTTTGTTTTTTTTTTAAAAAAACCAGAATCATGTTTGTTAATAACTTCAACTTTGACTTCCATCTTTTCAATCATCGTCGTCTGATTTCAATCATCAGGCATTAACATTGAGAGTACGATTATTTTGACTGAAAGTCACAGTATTGTGGGACCTTTGGTATTATTGATGAAATAACTGGTAATTGTAGACCCCATCATGGTAGATATACCCAAATGGGGGCTATAGTTTTGTGGGGGTTATAACAGGGAAGATCCGAACAACTTTTCCCCCTCCCTACCCCCATCTATTCTTGGCCCTCTCCAGCTAACCCCGTACCCCACTAATTGTGTCCCCCCCGCGTGCACCTAGCCGTAACACTCTTCCCTCGCCCCCGAAACTACTTAACTTCCAGCCAAATTGCACCAAAACTCCACAACACCTCATCTCACCTGCTCGACAAAACTCTTTCTCATCAAAACCCCTCTCCCCACCATATTACGATTTGTTTCTAACGTGCTGAAGCTTTTATTTCTAACCCCTTCCACTACATGTACCTCCGTACCCCACTACATGTAGCCTGTACCTCATAGCTGTACCAACCCAGCACACCTTCCCGTACCCCTCTACCCCCCCCCCCCCAGCTCGCCGAAAAAAACTAACCTTACGCCAAAATTTTCAGGTGTTTAACAGGTTATGAATTTGGCATGCGTCTCCGTCGGCGCTTTGATAAAAATCAGGTCCTGACAAATGCAATTTCTGCTCACGAATGTTTTAATTTGACTCAAAACTTGATACAGCCTTCGTGTTCGTTATCTCAAGTTTACTTTTAACTTTATGATATCTTGAATTTACACTAATTGTAAAAAGTAATACACAGAAGCATGCACTATTAACGCATCATCAGCTGGCTGAGTAGGTGATATAATGTTATATTCAGTATGTAAAATGTAGCAGCAGATTATTGACAAATAAATTTCATTCATTTTGATAGTTCAAACAATTATTAACTATTTGAAAAGGAGTTAGATATTGAAATGTATACTGTTGACGTCAAAAAGTGCTTCTGAAATTAAATTTGTTTTATTTAATTCCGGAGACTGATTTTTTCCTAGTAAATTTCTGAGGCTTTGATGAGGTGACTTCGTTGAAAAATTCACTGCGAAATAGAAATTAGTTCCCAAGATGTTGCAATTATTTTCCCTTAGTGTCCGAGTTTGCATCAGTTGTCTTGGTTACATAGTGTCGAAATGGGCCAATCTCCAGTCGCCTTTTGGTTGAATTTGGATCACCTAAAGACAATGTGTAGAAAAATAAACGTACGAAACTGTCCTTACAAGCCGTTTCAAACCAGAAGAAATAAAAAGAAACATACTTAATACAGTTTTTTTGTTATGATCATATCAAAGCGCGGTGATAATGCGAATAGATAATGAACTGAACCAACATTAATGTCCAACCTGTTTGTTAACTTAAATTGTTTAAAAAAGACAAATACTTTCCATATTGTCAACGATCTACGGATCCCAAGAAAATTGAATGAATTTAATGACAGAATTTTAAAAAAGTTTTTCCGACAAGTACCTTTGGAATACCTGCGATTAGAGCGGTATCATAACTGTGGCAGTGTTTTTTTAATTAAAAAAAACAAATGTTAAAACATGTTCCTATGAAAAAAAAAACCGGCGATTCAGACATTTTCATGCAAACATACCAAAACGTTCTTACGTTTTTTTAAACCCAGCATAGTGGCGCTTTCTTACATTCTATAACAAAATCAAACGGAGCTTTTTCCATGCACAAAACCAATAATCCCGACAAGACCAAGCATTCCAAAATTTTCTTTCGATTGGAACCGAACAAAGGGAAGATTTTTCATAATTGAGTTGCTGAATTTGAGTTGCTGAATTGATGGATTCTTAAACCTGAAAATTGAGTAGTTTTTTTTTCAATAAAATTTACACACCTTGGTTACCATCTGTTTCGTGGAGTGCAAGTGGAGTGTAGTTTATTTTGGGTCTACGGGGGCTAACCGAAGTGCTTATCAGTTCCCCGGTGAGATCGTACCTATTCTTTGTCCAAGTTTTTGGGGTGTTCTCTCCCCCCCCCCAAAGTTTTCTGGGGCGGTTTGCCTGTGAAAACAACTGAAAATTGCGAGCAAAAAGGTCAACTTCCAGTAACAAAAGCCGATATTGATTCTTTGTCGGATAATATTCATTCACTTAATACACAAATTCAACAAGAATTGTCTGAAATCAGAAATGATATTTACCAATTGAAACAAAACTCTTGCGAAGCTAAAATTGAGCAGCTTCAAAATGAAATCAAAGACTTAAAGAGCAGCGTGGGTTCTCTGAAGCAAAATAGCCAACCAAAACCTCAATATAATCAACAATCGGAAAACCACATGAGCGACAAATTAATAATTTTTGGAATACAGGAGAATCAAGACCAGATTTCGAGAATTGAAGCAATGAATACAGACAAAAAACAAGTAGTATCTATTTTCGAACAAATAATGGGACTGAAAGATGTCGTAATTCATGACTGCTTCAGATTAGGGAAACTCGTTAACGAGAAGAACAGGCCTGTTGTAGTGAAAATTGATAATGCGTGGACTTTCAGAACGATCTTCTTATCTGTTTCAAAGTTAAAAGGTTCGGGATTTGTCATAAAAAAATTTCTCTCCGTTGAGGACTACAAAAAGGAAAAAACACTATATCAGCGGAAGACAAATCTGATAAACAATTTTGGCTACGAAAAACACAGTTTCTCCATTAAAGGTCAAGAGTTATTTTATAAGGGAAAAGTTATCGCTGAAAATTTTAACCCGAATAGTATGCAATCCTCTACAGATCAAAACGTCCATACGTCCTGACTACCAGCCATCAAAATCTTGTCCTTAAACTGTAGATCCTTGCTGAATATTAATCGAAGAATTAGCCTTGATATTCATCTCAAAGTTCATAAACCCGATATTATCTGTCTGAGTGAAACGTGGTTTGATTCGAGAGTTGATGACACATGTGTCTTCATTTCAAACTTTTATAGCGTAGTTAGTAGAATTGATCGATGTAATGGTAGCCATGGAGGAGTTGTTATTGGTATGAAAACAGAAATTAATGTTCACAGTGAAACAATCCAAGCTAAATCTCCTGTTGACTTTGCAACTTCGGCTCTCTTTTGCAATTTAGAGCAGGCAATAATTGTTATAAATGTTTACAATCCACCTCATGAATCGCCTTATCGCTTAGAAGTAAAATTGTTTGATACTTACTTACACGAAATTATTAGTTCGGCTCATGAAAAGTTCTTAAAAACAATTTAGATCTCATCAATGTGCTCATAGTAGGTGATGTAAACCTTCCTGGAATTGATTGGAGTCTCCTGAGCAGTAATAATGCCTATGAAAAAACATTTTGCCAGGTTTTTCGGAAATACGGATTTTGCTCTCTCATAGAGGACAAAAACGTTAAAAATGATTGCTTTCTTGCGGTTTTCCCTGACACTATTTCTTTTGCTCATATCCATGCAACGTTTTCCGATCACCCAATGATTAGCGCTGAAGTAAATTATTCTAGCAGCCAGGTTGAGAAATCAAAATCAGTTTATTCTTTCCGAAAAGCGAATCTTCCCAAAATTGCTGAAAGATTCAGTTACTTTGATGCCTCAGCTGGAGATATAAACCACACACTTCAACATTTTTATGATGAAATCAACTTTTGCTGTATGGCTTTTATTCCTCGGAAAACGAGAAGGCGAAGGGAAGCTCCTTACTACTTTTCGTCTCATTCCATTCACGCAGAAAATGTTCTAAATACAGCTCGACGACGTCAAAAAGATAAGAACATAATTGAAAGGCTTGAAAAGAATTTAGCTGATTCACTTGAACTAGATAAGACAGTATATCTGAACTCTTTCGCAGGTTTAACTCTGACAGAAGTTTTTCAAAATCTTAAGAGCTTTCGTCGTATTCCTGATCTGCCCACTAAGATGAAGTTTGCTGGAAACAGTATTTCTGGACCGTTGAAAATTGCCAATGCTTTCAATCAACATTTTGCATCTGTTTTCAGAGAGGATACGAGCCCTCTTTCAGTGCCACTCGCTTCAGCAGACCCCACAATTTGTCTAGAAGATATATATTTCACTAACAGTGAAGTAAAATCAATGATCTTTAGTTGTCATACGGGTTCTGAGTCCTACGATAAATTGCAGCCAATCTTATTGAAAACGTTTTCACCTGCCATTGTCCCAGTTGTTACTGAGATATTTAACAAAATTATAATTCAGCAAGAATTTCCAAAGAGCTGGAAGAAAGCAATAATTAAACCCCTGCATAAAAAAGAGTCGAGAATTGACATAGAAAATTACAGACCAGTGTCAATGTTGTGCGCGCTTTCCCTAATTTTCGAGAAATTACTGTATAGAAAATTTAGGGATCGTTTATGGAAAAATTTAGACAATCGCCAGCACGGTTTCAGGACCAAGCATTCTACTATCACTCAAATGATCCAGTATTGTGCAAAAATTTTTCGTTGTTTGAATGCTAAAGAGTCTGCTTTAAGCGTTTATCTCGATATTGCAAAAGCGTTCGATACAATTAATCACAATGCAATTTTGTTGAAGCTTACGCATTTTGGATTTGATAACCAATTTCTCAAGTTTTTTGCAGATTATTTGTCAAATAGAACGCAGTGCGTGTTTGTTAAAGATGATTATTCGTCAGAGTTAGCTGTTACGAGTGGTGGTCCACAGGGTTCAGTGTTTGCGGTTTTTATGTTTGCTGTGTACATTAATGACCTTCCATCTCTAATGGAGAACAGCACATATCTTTTCGCCGATGACACAAAAATTATTGGAAGTCAAATGAATTTATTTTCACTACAAAATGATTTAAACAAAGCAATTAAATGGTCAAAAGAAAACAGAATGCAATTCAACAATGCAAAGTTTGAAGCTATATGTTTTGATGTAAAAAAGTTAGATCAGTGTAGTGTCCACTTGTATGCAGACGATACAGAAATTACATGCAAATCTTCGGTGAATGATCTTGGTGTAGTAATTACTAATAACTTGAAATGGGACAGTCATATCAATCAGCGGCTGTCAAAGGCACAACAAAAGCTTTTTTTCTTGAAGAGAAACGTTCCCTTTTCTACAAATACGAAAGTAAAAGTAAGTTTATACAAAAGTTACATTTTATCAATTCTCCTGTACGCGTCAAATGTATGGTTCTCGAATTGGCCGAATTGCAGAAAACTCGAAAAGATGCAAAGACGAGCGCTCAAGTGGGCTTTGAATAAGAAATTTTTTACAGATAGTGACTACAATCAGAGCCTCATTTACAACAATTTGTTGCCGATCAGTTTTCTTTTGGTTCGAAATGATCTTCTTATGCTGAACAAAATTTACAACTGTGATACTGCCCTTAAGTTTGATGATTATTGGAAAGTTTTCAAGGGACCACGCAGTAACCGTTCTGCAGCAAAACAATTTTTGAAGACCAATTTTAATTGGACGAAATCAGTCAAATTCGAAGAGTATTTTGTCTTGAGAGTTGTGAAATATGCAAATGTTCTCTCTCAGCGAAATGACATCTCAACTTTTGACTGGACATGTCCAACAGTGTTATTTCGGAAACAGCTGAACTCGCTGTTGAAATTAAAGGCTTTGAACTTTAAATACTATCAGTATCCTGTTAATTGGTCCTGTTTCTAATTAGTTAACAAAGTGATTCCCGCATCGCGGGTACCAAGTCAATTTAATAATAATAATAATTTTTGTACAGTTTGTGGTAATCCAGGCACTACCTTTGCAGAGTATGGACTTCTGCCTGCGACGCGTCTCTTAATGTCCTGATGTAGACACTGAGCCACAAAGTTGTTCAGGTAGGCCATGTCGTCCTTGTCTATTTTGACAAAAGTGTCTTCTGGTCTCTGAGGAAATGCCCACTTGAAGTCACGCACCCACGCTTTCACCTGAATTTCACAAAACAGAACTTGAGTTCATATTAGGCGGTCTTATCTGTGGAATATGGTATGACGGTGGTTGTGCTAGCCTAGTCTACCGTTGAGCATTAGCTTGCTAATGTCTTGCAGAAATACGGTGATTTATTTCGCAAGAATCTATAAAATTCTAGTACGCGGTTTGAGAAGTCGATGAAAAGACAAATGATGAAGTCATGGGGTTTGGAGAGGAGTCGGGGCGGCGGGGGGGGGGGGGGGGGATTTGACACAAAGTCATACGTAAACCCACGGTCTTTTCATACCCAATATCGACCAACCATAGTACTTTCATACGTCATATTGGTCGACCACGGCCTATTCATAAGTGGACCTCTCAACTAGGATAGTCCACCTCAGCCTGCAAATGCCGTGCAATGTTTTGCAACATTCTGGTGAGAGAACATTTACAAAAGGACAACTGGAGAACAGGCTCATCCTGTTACTGCCCTGCAGATTGAAAACCCTAATAATGATCCGATGCAATCACGCAGAAACAAAGTTATTCATAGCATTATGCTGGCTTGAAAAGGCATACATTGACTTGTGAATTTCGACAGTCTAAACAGTCGGTTCTCGACTAGTTCATTCATAAATGTTTGAATAGATGTGTGTTACCTCGAATGGTTGGTCAGAAAGACATCTCTGTCGCATGACAAGCACTTTGGGGTTCAGGGCAAATATCCGATCGAAACTCTTGAAGTGGGCTAACTCAGCCTCCCCTACACTGCCTGAAATGTTATCCCAAAATCTAATTAGAATATCACAATCACAATTCTTGATTACCAAGCAATAAAATATCTGAATTAATGGTTAAGAGTTGTGCTTCAAAATATACATGCATCGCTCCTTTACAGATTTTTGGGAACTTTCGTAGGTAACACTCAATCGGGAACATAATTTACGGAAAAGACAGTTGATTGGCATTATTTTTTTCATGTTACAATAGCCTTGAGGATGCACTCCAATGATCAAAAGCTACACGTCCATAATATTTCAGCATTCTTTTCAAAAGTTTTGCCATTTGGAAATAACACTTAGATCGGGTCGAGCATGATAGACACAAAATGAGTGTGTCCCTGAACAGATGTGCATTTTCTCTAAATCACATCGTAAATCCAGCTACTTAAAGGCGCAGGGTTTAATTGATCTCAAACAAAGTTTGTTCCAACAATTAGGATCCTGCTGGCATTTTACGCAGCGCTCTATTTGCTCAATTTTTCGTCCGACCGTTGAATTGTCATTTAAAAAACTGGATAAACTGATAATACCAGAGGGAATTAAGTTTTAATGCAGCATTCGTAGAACTCTGATAGTCTCTAAACATATGATTCACAGAAACTGCCGCTGGGCTATGATTCCACAATTAAGTCAATTATGGAATATTTGAACCTCCTTTCCCAATCCCGTGCCTATGAAAGCTATGATTGCCTTGTGGTAATCATAAATAAAATTAACTGCCTCATTTTATAGACTGTGATAAGATAACACGTCATTCTGATCAAAGAGCGTTTAAGTTCAATATTGCCCCTAAGAAATTATTAGGTTATTTCATGAGACCTAGACAGCAATTAGGGTGTTGTTGATCTTTAAGGTATGTGGTATCAACGGTCCCTTTTTGTTCCGACCCCACTTGTGGGGGGAGGAACTATATACTCAAATGGATTTTTTTGTTCAGACAATTTTGGCCGATCGATATATTCATCGTAGAGAAATGTGAGTGGTATCATTAAAAAGCTCGTCTGGCGCAGAATTCCAAATTACTCAGATTTTTTTGAAATTTTTTTCGAGATGTTATCTAGGTTTAAATTTAAACATTTTTTCTACAAAAATTTTAATTCAAAATTGCCTTTCACGCTACAAAATACACCAATTTGTTGTTTTTAGTAGAACACAGACGATAAAAAGGACTAGTTCTGGTCTCATAGGGAAGTTTATTATCAAAAAAATTCGAATTCTGTTTGAGATCTGTTTTTTTTTAGAAAAATTTTTTATTCATTTTTTGTTTTTCAAGTCACTAAGAGAATAGTCACCTTTCATATCGAGGTTCCGTTAATGAAAAACACAAACCTCATTTGCAGTCCAATGAATGATACCCAATGAACAGAAAATTAGCTTTCAAGGAACCGCTCATATGTTTTTTGGCTTCGACTCTGAGTGTTTCTAATTTTTAATAAAATTTTGATTTTCTTTTTGAGATTTGCTGAACTTTTGAAGTACTATGCCCTAGACACGTTAACTAAAAGTGCAATAGTCCTCACAAGGAGCATTAAGTGAACCTATCTAGTGTCAACAGCTAATGGCCGTTAAGACTTCAAAAAAATTTTGAAAAAACGTATTTTTTTGAACGTTAGCTCATCTTAAACTAATGTTTGCGAATTCTAAGTCGGTCTCTGAAATTACATAACCCTGTCTCTTTCTTTTACTCGAACTAAAATTCATCTGGTGAGCTGTTTCATCTTCATTTATTGGCTTTATGACTTCGTTGCGATAAGTTTTCATATATTTTTCTTTAATTTTTAGATATCTTTTTTTTTTCACAATTTTGTTTCCTTTTGGAATCATATCACATTATGGAAGTATTGATAGTTCCCATTGGCTTAGAGAATACGTTAAAAGAGTAAGGGATCAATTTTCAGAGAAAAACTTGAGGATTAAATGGCTTCGACCTTTCATTCTCGCACTTTTGAAATGATATTTTGGGTTTTGTCTGTCTTTGTTATTGTTTTCATAGTCATAAGACTCATTCTGATGTCTTATTGAAGACTGGTCATTAAACAACAGTATTTTTGTCCCACCTGGGCATAACAGAGCGTATTTGCAGACTTCCGTTGAAAGCTTTTGAAATTAATGTCGTTGAGACTACGGGTTTTCTCAAAAATTTCGTTAGTTTTCTCAAAATATTTCATCATATCTGTTGGTTTTTTGGAAGTTTTATTGTGAAGAAAGAAGAATCCCATTGTTCTGAAAAAATTAATTGAAAATAGAAACGTTTGTTCTGAAAAGTTTTAATGGCTTCGATACTTTTGTCTCATTTTTTAGATTTTGCTGTTTTTTTTTCTTAATGTAGTCGTAAAATGCTGAGAGGTCTCATAAGCTTCTAATTGAAGTCTGAATGAATGATATTACTCTATGAAATCATTTCAAAGCGAATAGTCCTAAAATTTTGATATTATTCGTTTTCAAATTTATTTTTTAATTTTTCATTTTTAGTTATGTGTATAGATTTATTTGTATAAATTTTGTTATTCATTTGGACACATTTTAACTTATTCTCATCATTGAGAGGTCCTATCAAACTCCTTTTAATTACAAAATCAAACTTTTTATTGATATTATGTCGTAACTGATATTTTATTGGTGGGACAATGTGCGTTTTCAAAAATGTTTTGTGGGTGGTCAATGTTTTGTTTTTATCTCTCTTTTGCGTAATAACAGAGCCCAATTAATCTCAAATGAGGCCCAAGTGAACTTTTTGAATTTTTCAGTATAGTTTTAGCTCAATTAGTATTAACAACAAATGACATAAAAAACAATTTTTAGATAGTAGCTAATGATTTTAATGGCTTCAATCAATCATTTGTGTTTTCGGAGATTGTTTGTAATTTCTTGAGCTTTTCTGCATCTTTAGTCCGTTTTTATGGCCTAATCTAACCAAAAACTGGTCCTATCGGTTTCGTAATGACTTTCCAGTAAATCTACCGAGAATTATTTTGTTAAAAGCTATTGATATTTAAGACGTTTGAAATTATTTGGTTTAATAAATATCGATAGATTTTTGAACTTCGCCTCATTATTTTTTCTTTTTTTACCAAGTCTTTTTAATGTAAAATCCAATCTGCTGTATAGTTGAGATAAAAAAAGTTTGTGCAGTTAAGGTTTTATCTGATTGCAATTTGACGTTGCTTACTAGGTGCTTTTAGATTTAGATGTTGAGTTTTTGCCGTTAATTTTTTAGTTTTGCTTGTTTTGTTAGTTTTTTACTTGAAGTCTTTTTATTGGCAGATCTCATGAGCGCTGTAGTGAGGCATGGTATTATGTAATTCACGTAGTTTCGATCTAGAACGATTTTTTAAAACTCAAACATCTAGTTTTGGTTATCTCTCATTTGGTTGACAATTAATTCGAAAATGTAGATGAGCTCGATTTGGAACTTCATGTGCGAACGCACATTAACGAGCCTCATTGTTGGTTTATATATATTTGCATGAGTCAGTTCCACTCGGGCTTTTCTCCGGAACCGTTCAATATGCAAAGCCAAATTTGGGCATCCAACTCAGCTATAGTTTTTTTTAGAGATGTAACAAAAGAACGTGCAATTGATACCAGCACTGGTAACCATTAGATTTAAGTTTTCTTAGCATTTTCATCGCGGTTATCAGGTTCTTTATTCTGTTGGGTTATTTCCACAGGGTCCGTATGAACAGGCGATTGTATGCATTTTAAGCATATAATTAAGCGAAATAAGGTCAGGATCATTGAAAAATTTGCAGCAATGTTTTGTTTTCATGAAGTAGAACGTTTCCAAAAATAGAGCACAGCAGTTTCCTGTCTTTTCGTAAACGTGATCGAGCCAACAATTGAGTTACCTGTTGTCTCGATCTGATTCTGTATTTTCCTGGCAATTTCTGAATGAATATAATTTTTGAAAGGGTCTGATTCATACGTAGTTTTGGATTGTTTGGGTATTTTTTAACAAAGGATTGGTAATTTTAACAACCGATAAAAGAACCTCAAACTAATAAAATTTACAAACTGGATTCCTTCCTTGATTCACAGAGAGGAGAGTAGATGGGGTCGGTTGAGAAGGCCAGAGACACCAGTACACTCCTATCCTCCTCCCCCATTTCCCCAGTCTCCGGGTTTACTTCAGGGGGTTTTCCCCCAATCAGGGGTTTGTTCAGATCTACAATGACACTACCCCTCTCCAGCTTAGCCCCTTCGGGTGTCTTGTCCGTTTTGAGGTTGGGAAGACGTCGGATGTTGTCAACAAGACTAAAAATGCAAAATAATTCTGATTTCCTTAAGTTTTCCAGAATGCCCGAATATTTTCGGTTGCGCACTCCAGAAATGTATGGATTAAAAAAAATGAAAATTGTCAAAAAATTTATTTTGGTAATGTAGCAGAATTTGCCCCCACTTTTTACTCAATTCCCATTCCCGTACAATTTTGAGTAATTGGTGGTCTGATATTCTTACTTCGGCTACGGGAGTGCCAATATTGACTACTTATTGTGATTCTAGTCACAGCTTCTGCTCAGATTTTCAAAGTGTAATTTCAGAACAATCAGAAAAAATTATTGACCACGTCACAGCAAATATATAAAATGGCATGTATCACAAACGAGCTCAGACTCCGACCTCCCTTTTCGAGGATAAACTGCGCTGAAAAGATGCCAGAAGTCTTGATGAGAAAGGGGATTTCTTTATCCAAATAAAATGGTCGAGGACACTAGCTAGTTAGGACAGAGTTCTGAGACTTGGTTACAGTCTTTTCATATGTCGCCGTACGATTAACCCATAGCTTATTTGCTTGACCTGGTGAACAACGTGTAATTTAACCTGTAAGGATTATCAGCAGCGTGATTCGTATTTTTATCAATCTCAACGAATCTCGACAGGGTCTGAAATATCTCTTTGAAACACAACGAGTGGGGTAAAAATGACACAAGAAGATACTCCAAATCGGGGGTCGTCTTTGCCTCGTTCTCCACTTTGGGTTTCAGTTTGGCTGTGAACTTGATACCCAGTTTCACTTTGTTCCATTTCTTTTTACCCGGAGCGACAGCAGGTGTTGATCCGGATGCGGAACTTGTACTTGCCGGTGTTTCAGAGGGTGTGATTTTGGTGTCGGTTGAAGCCATGTTTAATGAGTGCTTGTTTATGTCGTGAAATTTGTCATTTGCAAGGCCACCACTAAAACAAAAAGCACCTCTAATTTGATCCCAAATCAATTAACTAAGATCTAACTATATTGCGATCTTGTATGGATGCTTGCAAGATGGTCGCACTGTGAGACTGCAGTGACCTCTGATCAGACTATCCAAGACTAAAGTGGACTCTGACAAGACTTTTGTGCGCTCGAAATATTGCATGAGCTTATAAAAAGACAATCATCAATCCACAAGGTTTTGAACAGATCAACATGGTTATG
The DNA here is from genome assembly GCF_964194025.1 of Convolutriloba macropyga. Lineage (NCBI taxonomy): Eukaryota > Metazoa > Xenacoelomorpha > Acoela > Convolutidae > Convolutriloba > Convolutriloba macropyga. Next base: position 54,980,475 of record NC_134474.1, on the reverse strand, counting down.
AAAGTAAGACATTACATTCAATGCTTATGAAATTACGAT